>NW_022300975.1:2666839-2966839 GCF_002776525.5 Piliocolobus tephrosceles | reverse complement strand
GGTTTGTAGAAGAAAATGAGGTTAGCTGTGTAGACAATAATCAAATTGCTAAGGGCCTTGAAAGTCAGATCAAAATTTTATTCCTCTATACTCCATATAAATGGACCTGTAGGCAATGAAAGCCATCAAACGTTATTGAATTCAAAATGACCTGTAATAGTCATGTTTCAGTAAGTCAGACAGAGAAGCAGGGTGAAAAATAGTTTGACAAAGGGTGGGGGTGGGATTGAAAGAGGAAGACCAAAGACTATTTAGAGCATTACCGTTATACAGTCCAGACAGGCGATGAAAAGAACATGGCCTTGCAAGACAGCTGAAGGGATGGATATAGGAGATGTTTCAAAGCCAGCATCCACGGGTCTTAATGACTACATAGATGGCCTGGGTAAAGATGAATCAGACATATATTCAAAGCACTAACATTGCCAGGGGTAAGTGGTAAGTGGCGATGAGGATTTGAGAGATGGGTGGGTTTAAAAAATACAAGGTTGTAGAAGACTGAAAAAAACGTATATAGTCTGGTACCCATTTACTATATTGAATTATATAATAAATATCTGCTACTAGTGTTGATGGAAGGAACTATAACCTACCTATTTATAGAATGACAGCTCTCAAATAATATCCTAAAAAATCATTATTTTATTACTTTTCATCAGATCTCCCTGAGTCATTTCTGTAGGGGAGATCTTGTGTGACAGCAAATTTAGTCTAGTGGGCCTTCAATAATAATCCATGTGACAGATTATGAAAATAAAGCCATGACATCACCAGGGCTTCCCAATTTACATAGAAATGCAAGCTTCTTGATAACTTATATCCTATGTAAGTATCTTACTCAAAAATACTGATGGCAATCTAGGGACTCATTTGTACTGAGGGATTGGGGCTTTTTCTAGTCTTCTATGGCACATAAGAATGTTGAGAACTAATTCCAGTTTCTAGGAAAGGTAAAAAATTATAAAAAATAAGAAATGCATGAAGCGCATACTCTATGCCCGCACAATGTCAGGTACTGCCCACAGGTTAGATTTTAACAATCTCAAAACAAGACTGGTTAGAATTATTTGTGTCCCATTGCCAGATAAGAAAGCAGAGTCACAGAAGTTAATTAACTTGCTATGGTCATGTGGCGAGTGACACACAGTCAGGAATTCAACTAAGGCTGCTATTTCTGCCATAGAATCTACCTTGAAGGTATGGACTCAGATCTGGAAGGGACCTTGAAAAGTCCT
This sequence comes from Piliocolobus tephrosceles, assembly GCF_002776525.5. Lineage (NCBI taxonomy): Eukaryota > Metazoa > Chordata > Mammalia > Primates > Cercopithecidae > Piliocolobus > Piliocolobus tephrosceles. The sequence continues at coordinate 2,965,604 of NW_022300975.1, read as the reverse complement.
TGCTTCCTACTTTTTGTAGGCCTACAATGAAAGCAAGAAGAAAATAAGGATTTCTCTTACTTCAAAAGTGGGTTGAAAAGCTACACTGAAGATCAAGCAAAACTCGAATTGGGTGTCTTTTACACCCAGCAAGAACTGCCATATGAGCCTCCACTGAGCAGTGAGAAGCAGAACTTTTTTCTCTAGCCCACATTTCCTATTCACCCCCAGATGTAAAACTGATGGGGGTGGTAAGGGTTAGTTACCAGAGAAATAAAAGCATTTACTCAGTCATAATGTGTCCCATCACACTCAAACATGTGGCATTTTAATTTCTCCTGTGAAATATCAACCATAGACTTCTCTCATAACACAGATAGGAGGTCTAACACTCAACTGTTTTAGGAAAGCAGAAGAAAAAACATTCTCCTTAAGCAGGAATCAAAAATTAATGGCAACTGATAGGGCAAGCTGTACACAGAACAGTTTTTTCTCCTAGATTACTCAGTAAGGATATTTTGTCTAAAATAAAAACATAAAACATATGTAAAATTTAAAAAATTAAAGTATTTAAGATATTAACCAAAAAAGATCCATCTTCTTCCTCTCTTTGATTACAATACTGCAGTTTTGCCTAGATGAAACTCTAAACCTGAAATGACATTTTTACTCTAAGCTCATATTTTTACTTCCTTTCACCTTTTGCGTTTCAAGCTAAAAAGTCTCTCATTCTTACTTAGTATCACGAATTTCTTGCTAAGTAATTAAAAACCAATTGTGTTTAAACCTTTTGAGATACTTGGTTTTACACTGTGTAACTCAGGATTTGGTTTCCGAAACCTCAAATTTAGCATCTCAAGAAAGAATAGTATCTATGGCATGTTTGAAAAAATGTTTTGAAATGAAGTGATGGGCATTTAAAAATAGAATTCAGAGAGTGCGTGGCTCCCTCTCCTCTTTTTTTCACTGGGGGAGGAGAATGACACATCTGCATTATGCTGCCAGAAGGCTGTTGCCATGATTCTGTTGAGTTTCACAAGGGTGAATGGAGATACAAAGACTACTCATAATTACAGCATAGCCACTGTGAACACGCAAGCAGTGCCCAATTGACATATGCAAATTAGAAATGGAAATGACTAGCACACCTTGGTACCACCTCATCACTAGAGTCTTCCTTTCCTGCTCCCACTCCCTACAGCTCTGAATAGTCTACTATACTCCTAAACATCACAGGCCCAGTCCAACTGTCAGAACTTTAATTCAGCACCAGTGTCCTTTCTCATGGCCACTCTTAGGGTAACTTCGGCTAAATTTCAGATTTCAAGAACACTCAGGAATCAGAGGGACATAAAGAACATGGAATTCTGTGGACTAGCCTTGAAGCCTAATATCCGTTCGTAATGCTTTCCTTCTAAGAAAAGTTATCTCAAAATTCAAGTAATTAAATTACAAATGAAATTGTGGAAGATGAAGCAATGCCTCACTAATTACAGTTGTCGGCAAAATCATAATTGGGGTAAGGGAATTAGAAAGGAAAATCACACAGAATGACTTTAAATATATTTTTTAAGCCTTAAATAAATGTTCTCAAAAGCAACTGCTTCCAAAACAAACCAATGTCATTGTTATAAGCATTCATCATCAGTAGGAGGAACATATCTTTTTCAGTGTTCATGAAACTACTGCTGTGTCATGATCGACTTAGGCAGATGTTTAAAGTTTAGTCAATGGGCAGATGGTATCTCTTTACAAATTCTTCAAGTTAGCAGTTACAGGCTTCAACTATGCTGTGGTAGTTAGGTAGATGGGTCACCAGGACCTCTTTCAAGGAAGATCTTGCTGCTGAGCTTCAGAGAATGTGGCTAGCAGACAGCCTCCTGCTGTCAGCTCCCGCAGAGAGCCATTTCACCTGGGAGTATGTCCTTCCCAGGGCAACTGGCCTTCAGCAGGTGAGCTAAGCAGGCAACACTTGGCTCTACCAGGTTGGCCAATCTTTGTCAGGCCTGTATGGCAGCATGACTTCTCCCTCTGCCCAGTCCTACTTTCCTCTCCCCTCCTTTCACATGTGTCTATTTCTAATAAATATCTTGCACTCCAAACTGTCTACGTTTGCATCCAGAGAACACAACCTGCTTATGACATGTCTTTTTCATTTGCATTCTCACTTCATTTTACTGCAAATCTCAGGAATATGCTTGTGTAGGTCCAACTCTTGGAATGATCATACTTAAAGAGCATGCTTTTCAGGGTCTAGACTTCACTTTATTTAATGAAAGAAAAGAATATAGGTAGATTTTTCCCTGCATTATCCCACATGGTACACAGAAGAGGATATAATTATTGTCAATAAGTTCTTTTCTCTATGAAAATTGCCTATAAAACCATAAATGCAAAAATAGCACACATTCAGGCATGTATTCCTACAGTATTATTGCTTATTGAGCAACTTCTACACACAAGGCACAGGTGAAAAAAGCAGTGAAAAAGCTCCTGCTCTCGAGGAGTTTGCATTCTAGTGGTTGCGACAGAAAAAATAAATCAGTAATTAATAAATGTAATGCAATACCAGGGTCTGTGAGGAAAAATAAAGTAGGGTGGGTGAGAGGATAGAGAATGATTGGAGAAGCATCTTATTGTCTTAAAGCTATAGACAGGGAGGGAATGCTGCAATCCACACACGGCTGGGCTTGCACAGTCACATATTCATTTAGAAAGTCACTTTCCGTGACAGTAGGTATCGTTTTTGTTCCAGTGAAGAACTCATCATGCTCAACTTTCCTAAAATAATATTTCCTCTGCATTATGAGTCCACCTGCTGCATGAGACATAAAATCTTAAATCTATGATACTAACCTATATAGCAATTTTGTCTTGGGGAAAGAGCAGCCCGAACCATCATAAGCTGTAGTCAGACACAGCTGTCTCAGGCAGATGGCTTTAGTGGGCAATATCATGAGCTTGCCAGGTTTTTTAAAATATGAAAGGGTTTTCTGCCTCATTAGTACTCTATGGTTGACCATCCACAAACACCTGGTGTTCACGCTTCTTCCTCTTGTGGAAATATCACTATACATAGTCTTAGCTCTAAAGGATTTATATTATATAATTTTTGCCCAAAGAATCTAATACTTAGATAATCTACAAAAACACCATTTGGAAAAACCCTTCCTCATGTAGTTTGAGATGAAAAATTGAAATCAGGGCGGCCGGGCGCGGTGGCTCAAGCCTGTAATCCCAGCACTTTAGGAGGCCGAGACGGGTGGATCACGAGGTCAGGAGATCGAGACCATCCTGGTCTACACGGTGAAACCCCGTCTCTACTAAAAAAAAAATACAAAAAACTAGCCGGGCGAGATGGCGGGCGCCTGTAGTCCCAGCTACTCGGGAGGCTGAGGCAGGAGAATGGCGTGAACCCGGGAGGCGGAGCTTGCAGTGAGCCGAGATCTGGCCACTGCACTCCAGCCTGGGCGACAGAGCGAGACTCCGTCTCAAAAAAAAAAAAAAAAAAAAAAGAAAAATTGAAATCAGGACCAATAAGGAGTTGGTGTAGTGGCAGAAGCACATTAAATTACTTTGCTCCTTCTCAGTACTCAAACTACTTTGTCCAGAAGGAATCCCAGGTGGCCTTCACAGTTCTCTGTTTACACCATCAATATAAGAATGAATAACACAAACAACAGTTTCTTTCCAAGAATAACTGTGTGCATCTCTACTTTTTTCTTTACACACTCGACAAGCACTTTGTCATCATCAACACATACATTAGGTAAATACCAACATTACTAATTACAACTTGCTAAAGGCAAGAATCATAACATATCTACACCTTGTTCAACTCTTGTTATGAGGTAAAGCGGAAAAAGCAATAGACTTGAGTTTGGAGAAGCAGTTTAAATTCAGGTACTGCAATTTATTAGCTTCTTAAAAGATTAAACTGTCCCAAGGTTATAAATTTCAGTGTTTATATTTGTAAAATGGAGATAACATCCACCCAAATACTTCACAAGGTCAGTAAAGAAATGAGTTTTAAAGTACTTGAAAACTACAAAATGATCTGCAAATGTAAGGTATTGATATCACTGGAGTTTAGATTTACATTTTAACATATTATTCTGATATAATTTTCAATTGATCAATAAAAAATACCTTCATTTAAGAGGTCTTTATTCAGTACCTTCTGTGTTACACCATGGGGAATATTAAAAAGGATAGCTATCTATGTTACCAAGGAGTTTACAAATCAGATTTCAGAAGGGGAAATATGGAGGAAAGATGTGGTTTTGGTTTTTGCCAGTACTGAGTATTTTCTATGTGACAAATATTATTACAGTGTTTTACATGTAGTAACTCTTTTAATTTTCAGAAACCTACGACAAAGGTAAAGGTAATATTCTTATCTCATTTACAGTTTAAGATGAGGCACAAGAAGTTTGGAAACTTGCCCAAGTCTGGAATCCTAGTAACTATTAGAGTTAAGTCACACACTCAGGCAAGTTGCCCACAATGTTATATTACATCTCAAGTTGGGCAGAAAACACACACACATATATGCATCATTAATAATAACTAATGAGGATTAATAATACTAAGGCATCAATGAGGATTAATAATACCAAGGCAGTACTGATGCATCAATACTGTATCAATACTGCCTTAGTATTACTGATCCTCATTAGTATGATAAATACAAAGATCATCCTGGGGAGGGGTAGTCAAGGAAATCTTCATGATATGAAACCAAAACTAGATCCAAACTTGTTTTGAGGATTCAGATAAGAAAAATTAAATAAAGGACTAATAGAGTATTACTTTCCATATGTACTTTTTGAGGGTACAATAGGGATATATCCTTGATTAATATATGACATATTATATAATATATAAATTATATAACATTACATAATAAATAAAATACACTATAACATATAAATTATATATTTATATATTATTTAATTAATTTAACATATATTTATATATTATATATTTATGTTATATATTAATATAATATATAATACATAATATATATTATGAATATATATTTATATATTAATTTATATATTATGACTATATATGTTAATATATTCATAACATGAATATATAAAAATTATTTATAATATATAATATATATTAATATATATTATATATGGAGAATGTAAAAATACCATATATATCTGAAATATCTCATTGGATATGTACTTTTATAGACTAGAGTTATTTCATAATTAAAACAGACTTAAAGCAATGTCTAATTACTTATCTATATACCTACCAGTCTTAATCCATTTTATTTAAAGAGCTACAATTTAAATATTTTCCTATAACCAAGATCATTAAATCTTGGCCTATTAAAATGGAAAATAACTTGAAATAGAATACTTGACGTCTTTTCATAATAAAAAATGCCACCAGGCAAATTATTTTCAGTCTGCATGAGTAGCACTGTGTCAATTTTCCATGATACAGACAGGAGGCTGCCTCACTCACTCCTCTGGGTTTCTACATTTGCTATAATTATAACATTTTATATATAGGAAAGCAATTTTGAGAGCTACTTTTCAAACGGCATACAAAACAATGGCCTCATTGAAATTTCCAGCAGAACATGTACATTGATTGCTTGTTGGTCCTGCATGTAGCTGATGAAACTTACCAAGTGATATGTCTGGGCCTTTAAAACATTGAGATCAATAAAGTTTTCTTCATTATCTGTCTCTTCTTCCTTAGAAAATAAACAAATTTTTAAAAAATTATTAAAAACTATAATTAAAAAATATATTTCCAGTTTTCACCTACATGCTATACTAGGCTACATCAAGCTTGATATAAAGACTAGTGTAGGAAAGGGTATTTAAAAGCCTAATGAATGTGTGCATAAAGTAGGGCACAATATTATTAACAGTTCATCTGTTTTTTGAGGTTTTGATGGTATTACTACTTAAATAGCACCGTTTTTGCAGTCAATAAAGAAAGGAAAAAAACGGGGGGAGGGAAAGGAAGAGAGCCATTGCTATAGAACTACAGATAAATATAAAAACAGAGCAAGAAACAAACCAAGTGGCTGGCAAATTTGATATAAATAGAAGGAGTTAATGGATATTTTTGAGCAATAAGACTGAAATGGACAAAAATGAGAGGTTGACAGAGAATATTCTCATTTGCTCTGACCAATCACATTGATACATATTTTTGACATCTCATCTCTGGTATGTTCAAGCTTGATAAAATAATGGTTACCAGTACTGGTTGGTCCATGGTACTTAAATCTATTACCAAGGATAGTTTAGGTGGGTGCCAAGCTAATCCTAATCTGTAGACCAATTGGATGTAGAGGGCAGGGGTAGAAAGTGACCCTTTGAGAACTAACTCCCTCCCCAGTATGCAGTAAATATGGAGTCTGAGCAGGTTCTATGAGCATGTAGGACAAAACATGAGCTCCCCTTTTTTTAATATGTCTTTGTGGTGACAAGTGACATAGTAAGTAACAAAAATTTAACAAGGATATTTCAACCTCAAGGACACGATAATAAAGACAATGGAACTGGGTCCTCAAGTCATGATTTTATAAAGAAAAAAGAGAATGTCAGTTGGTGAACACTTCCATATGTAGAACTGTACAAAGCTGTAGTAGATTTCAAAGATAATCCTTATCTTCAACCATTTATAAATATATAAGATACTGGTTCTCCAAGTGTGGTTCTGAGAGCAGCAGTAACAGCATCACTTAGGTATTCCTTAGAATGCAAATTCTAAGGCTCTATCCCATATCTCCTCAGAAACTATAGGGGCTGGAACAACTAAGGTAAGGTATGAGAACTATGCTAAACTTTGGAGAACCAGAAACATTTTAATAAAATAAGAAACAACATAAATGTAGATTCTATACACTCCAGTCACGTTTACTTTTTTTAGAGTGGGGCAGTAGAACAGAAATGCAGACAAAAGTGATCACTTTATATCTAAAAACTGAAACAGAGGTATACACTTTTGACAAATGGCTTAGTCTAGTCTGTGTTTGCACTAATAAGAGTCTACTTAACAACCAGAGTAAATGAGTGAAATGTCAATGACTCAATGCCCATGGGAGAAGAGACAAGTTTATAATGGTTTTACAATAACCTGATCAGTACTGTTTACATAGGCAATCAATAGATACTTGTTGAACTATACTGGACTGAACACTAATAGGTAAAAAGTTTTAATACTAGGTACTAGAATGAATCAACAACCAATATATGGTGCTGTTTCTCCCACAGCCAGGATTTACAGGTCCAGGAATCAAGGGGTGGAAATGGAGTGGAATCACTTGCTATTACCCCTAGTAGCCCACTGGCAAAATTCTTGCTTCCTGTTCCCATCATCTTATGCTTTGCTGGCTTAGCGGTCTTAGTTCCAAAAGGAAGAATTCTTCAACCAGAAGATACAACAATGATTTGATTGAACAGAAATTAAGACTGCCACCTGGCCACTTTGGGCTCCTCATACCTCTGAATCAACATGGCAAAGAAGGCAATTACTGTATTGGCTGGCATGACTGATCCTATTAACAGGACACTGGACTACTCCAAAATGGAAGGAAGAGTATTCTAAAATACAGGAGATCTTTTAAGGCATGGTATTATCATGCCCTGTGACTAAAAATCAACAGAAAACTACAAGAACCAAATCCAGGCAGGTCTACTTAATGGCTCAGACACTTCAGCAATAAAGATCTGAGTCACCCCACCAGGTAAAGAACTATAACCAGCTGAGGTGCTTACTGAAGGCAAGGGGAATACAGAATAGGTAGTGAAAAATGTTAGTTATGAAAACAACTACAAGCATGTGACCAGTTACAGAAATAAGAATTGTGATTGTCATGAATATTTCCTAATTGTTATGAATATATCTGTATGTGTTTTTGTTTTCTTTACTCTTATTCCCTTATCATGTAACATAGATGTACTGACTTTATATCATAGTATTTAAGTATTGTTACTTTTGTAATATTTAAGTGATATCAGGGAGAAGAGTAGATATCACTTATGGACTTTATCTCCTCTTCTGGAGAAGGAATTAGAGCAATATCTGTTGTATGCAGAGCAGTTATATTCTATTAGATGAAATTATAACCATGCTATGTATGGTCTTTATTTGAAGATTATGGTTTAAGAAGATGTATATGGGTGGTAAGGTGACATGGGGTCGACTTTTAACAGTTAATTTTATGTGTCAATTTGACTGAGCCACAAGGTGCCTTGGTGTTGGTTAAACATTATTCAGAGTGTGTCTGTGAGGGTGTTTCTGGATGCAATAAATAATTGAATCAGTAGACTGAGTAAAGCAGATTGTCATCACCAATGCGCATGGGCTTTATTCAATCCACTGAAGGGCTGAATAGAACAAAAAAGCTGAGAAAGAGAATTTATCATCTTTGCCTCATTGTCACTGAAGACATTAGTCTTCTCTTGCCTTCTGACTCAGACTGAAACAAACTATCAGCTCAGCTCTCCTGGTCCTCAGGCCTTCAGACTCAAACTGGAACTACCATCAGCTCTTCTGGGTCTCCAGCTTGATAACTGTGGATCTTGGGACTTCTCAGCCTCCATAACCATGTGAGCCAATTCCTTAGTCTTTTTCTATACGTGTGTGTGTGTGTGTGTGTGTGTGTGTGTGTGTGTACATCCTATTGGTTCTATTCCTCTGAAAAATCCAAACTAATTCATAGAAAAAGGATTAAGTTACTAAGTATTATTAAGAGAGCATTTAAGAGGAATTCAAATGTAAACAGGCTTAGAAAATTGTTTTGTTAAGCTATTAGAATACATGAGGATTCTAATTTCAGTAAGTCAGAAGGCAGTCAAAAATTTCCTACTATTAGCCTAATATGCCTTCTTAATTCTGACTGCCAATTACTATGGATATGATCATGTACAATACGTGGGAATATTTTGTGTTATGACCCCAACATATTTATACAAATAATTATTAATGTGTCCTAGCTTGATATGGGCAATCCAAAATTAAAGATTTCTAGTTTCTAGATGATTATAGCAGAACTTTGACTGTGAGAAATAATCTTTTTTTTTTTTTTGAGACAAGAGTCTTACTCTGTTGCCTAGGCTGGAGTACAGTGGTGCAGTCTTGGTTAACTGCAATCTCCAACTCCCGGTTCAAACAATTCTCTTGCCTCAGCCTCCCAAGTAGCTGGGACTACAAGCACACACCACCACGCCTGGCTAATTTTGGTATTTTTGTAGAGATGGGGTTTTGTCACGTTAGCCAGGCTAATCTCAAACTCCTACCCTCAAGTGATCTGCCCACCCCAGCCTCCCAAAGTACTGGAATTACAGGTGTGAGCCACCGCACCTGGCCAACCTTCACCATCCTTGAGCAATGCCACAAACTCAGACAACAGAATCATGTAATATCCCACCATCAAAAGGCTTCCTGGTGGTGACCCAGTCCTCCTTAAAGAGAAGAGTAGAAGTAACAGAGGGCTCCTTAGAATAATATGATGACAATAAAGAAGAAAAGAAATTAAAGAGACATGATGCAAGGGAATGAAGAGCCTCAGGGCCAACCCCTTTGAGGAAGGCCTTCAGTTTACTCTTACGATAGTAGAAGGTCTTCACCTCATGGCTGGGAAGAAATGTGTGAAGAGGCTGCTTTCCAGTATATTTCTCTAAATTCACACCCCCAATAATGGTGCCTTGAACTTTAAAGGGTTCCCAGCTTTAAAATGAGCTATAGTTTCTAAATGTTACACAACGATGTGTTGACAGTTTGATTTTATGGTCAAATATTTAATGAGTATGTACTATGCACCAGGCCCTGCACAATACGCTGGACACACAACAATAAGAAAAATTACACATAGTTTCTGCCCTTGCAGATATTTTTCTTCTGACTAGTGGGTTTTTCTTTATTCCCCAGACTAGCAGTTTTTAGCTATATGCCTTTAAAGTTAAATATTAATGTACTAGAACCAGGTATCAGTTCATAAATTATTTATAACTATTAAATAGTTATTAAGAAGATGAGGGAATAAATAAGGTGAACAACTGGGAATATATGAGTACTTAATTTCTGAGCTTGAATGGAAAGATCTGTTACACAAAGAATAAAGTCTAAACTACTTTTCATGCCCAAAACAATCTGAACTCGGTCTATCTTCCCAGTTAATCTTACGCCACCCTCTCCCTCACGTAGGAGCTCTGGCCATAGTAGTTTTCTCTTAGTTCCTTGATGATGCTAAGCTTCTTCCTGCCTTCAAAGCTTTGGCACATGCTACACAACCAGGGCCTTGCCCACTGCCTGCTACATAACAAGTGCTCAGTAAGTATATGCAGAATGAATGAACATATCTTTGTCTTGACTTTCAAAATTCATCACATTAAAAAGTATCTTTCATATTGACAAGTTTTACAATGGTCTTTTTCCTTCTGTAAATAACAGTCATCTTTTTTTACATATATTGTTTAAATAAGGTTTATTTACATTGCTATTAAAAATACATGTTAAAACCTTAAAAATACAAAGCATAGAAAACAATCATTCATAATTCTCCTACCCATATATAATGAATGCTAATATATTTATTTTTACCATATTTTACGTAATGTTATAACAACATAAAGTTTGGAATCCTCTCAGTTAATTTTATAGCATATAGTATAAGTTACATTCCCATGTCAATAACTTTGTATTTTTCTTTGTAAACTTTGTAAACATTTTTTTTGTAGAGACAGGGTCTTGCTCTGTCACTCAGGCTGTAGTGGAGTGGCATGATCATGGCTTACTGCACTTTAAAACTCCTGGGCTCAAGCGATCTTCCCACCTCAGCCTCCTGAGTAGTTAGGACTACAAGCATGCATCACCATGCCTGGCATTTTTTTCTTTTTTCTTTTTGGTAGAGATGAGGACTCATTACATTGCCCAGGTTGGTCTCAAACTCCTGGCCTGAAGCAATCCTCCCACTGCTTCTCGAAGTGCTAGGATTACAGGTATGAGCCAGCATGCCCACCCAACAATTTTTAATGGTGATATAGTTTGGATATATATGTCCCCTCCTTTGTCTCTGGTCCTTCTCCCTTCCTCTGCTCCTTCTCTGGCCATGTGAGATGCCTGCTCCCACTTTGTCTTACCATGGTTGTAAGCTTCCTGAGGCCCTCACCAGAAGCAGATGCTGGTGCTACACTTCTGGTATGGTCTGCAAAACTGTGAGCCAAAATAAACTTCTTTTCTTTATAACTTACCCAGCGTCTCAAGTATTCCTTCATAGCAACACAAAATGGACTAATACAAATGGCTTTATAATATTTTATTCAGATAGCATCTAATCTATTTAATGGTTATTTTTCAGTATTTGCTATTAAAATTTTGCAGTGATTAAAACCTCCATAGCATATACTAACTTAAATACTATACTAACTTCAATGCCAAATTTCAATTACTTATGTTAAACTAATTATCTATTGATTTTAAAAATTACCCAAAAATTTTAGTTGATTTATGACAGCAAAATATAGTTGACCCTTGAACAACAAGGGTTTGAACTGCATGGGTCCACTTAAACACAAATTTTCTTTCATCTCTGCCACCCCTGAGACAGCAAGACCAACCCTTCCTCTTGCTCTTCTTCCTTAGGCTACTCAATATGAAGACAGGGAAGATACCTTTATGATTATCCACCTCCACTTAATAGTATATATGTTTTCTCTCCCTTATGGCTTACTTAGTAACATTTTCTTTTCTCTAGCTTACTTTTAGTGTAAGAATACAATATATAATACATATACAAAATATGTGTTAACTGTTTATGTTATTGGTAAGGCTTCAAGTCAACAGTAGGCTATTGGTAAAGTTTTTGGGAGTCCAAAGTTATATGTGGATTTTCAACTGTGTAGGGGCTGATGCCCATAACCGCCACATTGCTCAAGGGTCAGCTGTATACTATAAAGTTGTTTTTTTCCCCACCATTTCTGCTTCAAATCACATGTATACTCCCTAAATACCAGGGTCAATCTAATTCAAGTTCTGAGAACTATCTTGAGAAAAAGTTCTTTTGTCTCTGTCATCTTTAGCTGCACACTATGGATGGCATATAAAACATATAAAAAGGCGCAGATTCTGCCAAACAACTTAAATAATGTTGATTATTTAAAAGCATTAAAAAAATTCCTATTCATCCTAATTGTAGATGAATAAAGGAATTCCTTAGAAATAAATGGTATGCGTATAAAGCAGAATTTATTAATCCTAAATTCTTTTGTTCTGTTTTAAATTATTTATTAGTCACAGTCTATTTAACATCATGAAGGGTTGTTATTAAAGTATTTACTCATATAACTAGTGGTATATATTTCCCTGAAGAGTTTAAGAACCTCTGCTAAAATTCAGACCTCAATCATTAGAGAATACAAACATTAACTTAATCAAAAGTCTAAATGATGATACTCAGCACTGTATTTAAAAGCTTTTCTTCTTTAGAAACAATGAAATAAAATATATTCCAGATAATGGAAGTCTGGGGGAAATTAAGAGAATGGAAAGTGGCCGAAAGGTGAAAATGAACAGAAAGTTCAGCTACACACATACCACAAATTCTTCATCCACTTTATTTAATGTTAATTCTGCATCATCTTCTGCAACAGTTTCTTCTAATTCTTCTACTGGGTATATTGGCCTAAAATAATAAGGTTAAACATGAGATGGTAAGTTTAATATTTAGTAAGACAAAGAATCATAATGCAAATATTATCTCTTCTATGCCAGGTTTTGTCCTTTTTCACTCCACTTCCATAATCACTGTTACATGTTTCATGTATTTTTCCTAAAACTTTCTATGTAAAAAGCAAAAGTGGTTATCTTCAAATTTATAAAAAAATGAGATGATACTATGCATGGTGTTACCCAATTTAATGCTTCTCACCAATACACCATATTTAAATACATATGTATTTCTCATTATGTTTTACATAGCTGCACTGTATTTCATTGAACAATCAGTACCATAATTAATGTAACTGGCAGCCTATGACTGAACGTGGAGGCTTCTAATTATTTTGCTAGACAATATTGCAAAGATCATCTTTGTACATTTATCATTACACATACGGCTCAGAATAAATTTGTTCAAGTGAAATAGCTGGGTAAACAACTTTGTACATGTTATTGTTTTGCTATACACTGCCAAAATTGGCTTCCAAAATGTTACCCTAATTTAGACTCCAAACAATACTGAAGGAGAGTGACTCCATTTCCATATATTCACCAATATGATAAATAATACAAACTTTAATTTTAGCACATCAACCACGTGAAAAAAATCTCATTCTTGTTTTAACTGCATTTCTTTGGCATGAAAGTGAACATCTTTTCATATTTTAATTGGTTATTTGCACTTCTTTTGTGGTGAAATGTCTATTTATACCCTTTATTTTTTGGCTTTTTGTATATTAAGAAAATTAATGTTTTGGCTAACCTTTCAAAAATTATTCCCCTAGTGTATTACTTATAATCTTGGCTATTCAAGATTGTTACAGTTCTTATTAGATAGAGTTGGTAACCTTTTCTTGCATAGACCCTAGCTTTAACATCATATATTTGAGGCTTTCTGTCATACTACAACCCCTATACTCCTCTGGTCTTTTAATACTTCTATAGTTTTACTTTTCACATTTACACCTTTGATCAACGTGAAGTTTATTTTAACATAGGTAATAAGAAGGATTCCAGGCCGGGCGCGGTGGCTCAAGCCTATAATCCCAGCACTTTGGGAGGCCAAGACGGGCGGATCACGAGGTCAGGAGATCAAGACCATCCTGGCTAACATGGTGAAACCCTTTCTCTACTAAAAAATACAAAAATCTAGCCAGGCGAGGTGGCGGGCACCTGTAGTCCCAGCTACTCGGGAGGTTGAGGCAGGAGAATGGCGTAAACCCGGGAGGCGGAGCTTGCAGTGAACTGAGATCCGGCCACTGCACTCCAGCCCGGGCGACAGAGCAAAAAAAAAAAAAAAAAAAAAAAAAAAAAAAGGGAGGATTCCAGCTCCCTTCTTATTTCCAAAATGTAATTAGTGGTCCTAACATTAAACTTTGAAAAATCATGTATTCATCAAGATTAATGACACATTTCCTATATTAAAAGTACTCAAATGTATTTGGGCTTATTTATGAAAACTTATTTTTTTTTCCTTTTTTTATCCAGTAACAAAGCTAGAGAGAAAACCTGTATTAAAAACTTCTACCTGGCTGGGTGTGATGGCTCACATCTATAATCTCAGCACTTTGGGAGGCCAAGGCGGGTGGACTGCCTGAGACCAGCAGTTTGAGACCAGCCTGGGCAACATGGCGAAACCCCGTCTTGACAAAAAAAATTAAAAATTGGCTGGGAGTGGTGGTGTGCACCTGTAGTCCCAGCTATGCGGGAGGCTGAGGTGGGAGGATCGCTTGAGCCCAGCAGGCAGAGGTTCATTCCAGCCTGGGCGACAGAGTGAAACCCTGTTGTAAAAAATGAAAACCCACGCCTCAATCATGTTAACAGAATACAGAAATCAACATTTACTATTATGCAAAATACTGTGAACTAAATTAATCATCTTAAATAATAAATTTCCTAATTTTTCATTAATTAGAAAGTATCTCAAAGGCCATGTTCTTCCAGGATTCATTTTGACATTTAGAGATATAAAAAATTCATCTATATGTAATGTCTATCTCATTTACATGTTACATAGCTGATATATTCTCTAATGTTGACTACTTTTCAGCTCCCTCCTTTTATTCCTCATTTAAACATAGTCCTTATAAGTTATCCAAGTCACAGTCTCTTCAATAAATGATGCTAAAAAACAAAAAAAGAAAAATAAACAGTAATGGGAAAACTGGATATCTACATGCAAAAGAATGAAACTAGACTCCTACCTCTAACCACTTATAAAAACCAACTCAAAATGGATTAAAGACTTAAATATACAATCTGAAACTGAAACTATAGGAAATGTGGGAGAAAACACTTCAAGACTTTGGTCTGGGCAAGAATTTTTTGAATAAGACCTCAAAACCACAGGCAATAAAAGCAAAAATAGACAAACACGATTACATCAAACTTAAGGAAACAATCAAAAGAGTGAAGAGACAGCCCACAGAATGGGAGAAAATATTTGCAAACCACCCATCTGACAAGAAGTTAACATCCAGTATGTATAAGAAACTCAAGCAACTCAATAGCAAAACAACAACAAAAACTAGTCCAATTTTTAAAATGGGCAAAAGATCTTAATAGACATTTCTCAAAAAGTACTATAGAAATAGCCAACAGATATATGCAAAAATGCTCGACATCACTAATCATCAGGAAAATGCAAATCAAAACCACAATGAGGTATCATCTCACCCAGTTAGAATGGGGATTACCCAATCCCTCACCCCTCAAAATAACCAAGGCTGATGAGGATATGGAGAAGGGGGTACCCTTTAACACTGTTGGTGGGTATGTAAATTATTAGTACAGACACTATGGCAAACACTATGGAGGTGCCTCAAGAAAACTAAAATAGCACTACTCAATTATCCAACAATTCCACTACTGATTATATATCTAAAAGAAATGTAATCGGTATGTTAGAGATATCTGCACTCCCATGTTTATTGCAGCACTATTCACAATACTCAAGATATGGAATCCAACCTAAGTATCCATAAAAGGTTGAATAGAAAAAGAAGATGTGGTATATTTTCAGAGTGGAATACTATTCAATCATAAAAGAGAATGAAATTCTGTCATTTGTAGCAATCTGTATAAGCATGGAGGACATTATGTCAAGTGAAACAAGCCAGGTACAGAAAGATAAATATAGAAGTAGAGAGTATAATAGTGGTTACCATAGGATGGGAAGGGTAGGGGGAATGGAGGATGGGGAGAAGTTGGTCAAAGTGGGTGAGTACAAAGTTACAGTTAGAAGGAATAAGTTCTAGTGCTCCAATGCACAGTAGGGTGACTACAGTTAACAATATTATATATTAATTAATAATATATATTTGAAAATAGCTCAAAGAGATTTGGAATGTTCTCACCACAATAAAATGATAAACGTTTGAAATGATGAATATGTTAATTTCACTAATTTGATCATTGTATATTGTACACATGTATCAAAACATCACATTGTACTCCAAAATTTGCACAGTTATGTGTCAATTAAAAACAAAACTAAAAAATAAATTATCCAAATTACAATACATAGGCCAGGAATAAGATGTGCTGAGAAACAAAGGAAGTGCAAAATAGAATAGTGTTTGAGATATTACACCACAACTTCTGGTGAATTTAGAATATATTAGGCTATGAATTTAGTAGTTTTTTAAAATGCTAAATACAGCAGCACATCTCATAACTTATTTTCTCTTGAAATTTAATAAAGTATTATGCACCATGTAGTCATTCTTTATATTGTACTAAATAATAATGTTTGGATTGAAGCATATGAAATTGCCATTTTTTTAGTTTAAAAATAGATGAATACGAGTAATTTCATATGGCTCATCCCAATGATAACCTAATTCAAGGAAGTTATTAAACTTAATAGGGAGATTATACCTAAAGGAATATAATTGAATATACATTAAAATGTTAACAGGGAATTTTATATATATATGTGTATATATATATATACACATCTTTCTACAGAAGTTAGTTCTAATAAAAAAAAAAAAAAACACTGCTTACTCATATTTTACCGGAATAGTGCCTTCTACATTCTAACCTATTAAAAATCCCAAACTGCAGAGCATAAAATTTATGTTTTCTAATTATAATCTCTATAAATTGAGTTTCCAAATGTTCTATTTCATCTATATGCTCAATATCTATTAAAACATCTAAGATAGACCAAGCATTATGCTAACAGAGTACTTGTGAAGATTTCATGATTTCTAGCAAGAATATCAGAATAGTAAAGAACAATTTTGTACCATAGGATAAATATAATAGAAATAAACAAAGCACTGTCAGGTTGAACACAAAAGCAATGAACAACGTCTAGAAGAGTGCCAGGTAGTTTCTTCAGTATTATTCTTGCCCAGTAACTACTAGCAAAGGAGAAAATCCCACTGAAAGTACTATATTAATTTCCATTTTTTCCTTAAATCTATAGCTATCAGTTCCCTCTGTGTATATATTATGCTTATGTGTGTAAACACATATACAAGAGACTTTAAAAAAAATGTCCAGAATTTACAAAGATATACAGTCACAGTTAAACCTTCAATAATTACATATTTGAACAGGGAAGGGGCACAATAATATGTAACACATCAGAATTAGTTTTGAAGACATCAGACATTCAAATTTTGTCTATACTGGCTTTTCTTAATTATCTGTGGCATTTTCAATTTAAAATAGTCAAAAGTTAATAATTCTTTTATGTTCAATTAAATAGCTCTGCACCCTCAGAGGAAAATGCTATGCACATAAAATTACTACTATCAGGTTGGGTAATTTTTTACCTTTTCCAGGTGAAACCAATATATTTCAATGCTTCTTCAGCTAAGCAATCAAGAACATAGCATACATGTTCTCCATAACCTGACTTTAATTTTGAAGGAGGAAAATCTGCAGTTCTCCCCTGAAAAACAAAAGAAAAAACAGGGTATTATTTGTCAGTTATACTCCAAATGTCAAAATTTAAGCAAAGAACTGCTGAATGGATGTATCACTTTTCTTTCAAATGATTTACAATAACTATAATTACATTGCTTCATAGAATTCCATTTCAAGTCTTTGTAATCTATTGATACATAAAAATACTGAAAATAAAGATTTTTATTGTTAAATGTATCAAATTAAAAGGCAGTAACATCATAGCAGCAGAACAAATTATTGATCTTATTAGAGTGAAAAGAAACCAGTAAAACTATTTAAATAACTATGTTAAGGACAGAATGATTCACTTGTCAAAAATTAATAACATTTGTGCCAAAAATATCTTACTGCCTGCCCAGGAAAAGTCAGAAATGAAAAAGCACAACTGCTCTCATGGTCTTAAGTACAAGTTCCCTTTCAGAATATAAAGTGTTTTGACTTTGTAGGGTATAATTTTTAATTATCATTTTTTACATCAAGAATTAACCATTGCAAAATTTACCTCTCAGATATATCAAGATTTTATATATATATATAATGTATATATAACTTTGGGCTAACAAAGAGTATATACTGAACATTTTCAGAAGTGACATTAATGTTATAATACAAACTATTTTAAGGAGGTTTTACCTGAAAATAAATTCATAATTATATTTACAGAGGAGTCATCTAAATGGCTAGCATTTGTTATTAAATTATCAGTGTTAAAATTCATAACTTGAGAACATGGAGAAAGAAGGGTTGTTTACACTTACAAACGACCGAAGCTCGGATAGTATGTTAGATATCGTGGCATTAGGGTCATCATATTCTTGAGGCTGCTCAAAGGGACGTCCTGCTTTATTAATCAACCAAGCAGCAAGAGTACAAAACATGTAGAACTGTTCACCAGGGTTGGTAGGCAGTGCAAAATAGTGTCTGTTTCAAAACAAGGAGGAATGGGGGTGTATGTGAAATAATGCAAGTAAGTCTATAATAACTAATAGGGCCGAATTCACAACTGTCCAGCAATCTTTCTTCCCCCCCAATGGCCATCAAATCAAAAGGCCTCGATAATTCACCCTTTCAGGTTTCCAGTAATCCACAGCACTCACATTAAATTTTTTAAATCATCAGGATTAGCGCAATTACTACTGTACCCAAAATATTAGATCAAAGACCTTACACCTGCGAAATGTAGTGCATGTTAGAGTACAGAGCATGTAGTGTTTTTGCCAAAATGATTTAAGTGTCAGTAATAATACGTTAGTACCTTATTAATGAAAATGGTAATCTGGAAGAACCTCAGAGTTTAAAAGAGATCTCAAAAGATTACTCATTATGCATTTTTACTCTTTCTAACCTATCACCTATGGTAAACATTTGTTTTTATCTTGGCTGCATATTCAATCACCTGAGGAGCTAATAAAAATACTGGTACTTGGCCAAACATTGCTTCTTCCCTCATGAATGAATTAAATCAGAACTTCAGTGAGTGTAGGCCCAGTATGGGGTATATTTCAAAAGCTTTCTACATGTTTATAAGGTGTAGTCTGGATTAAGAAACTGTGAATGTCACATCACCAATCTAAAAAACATCTGTGGGCTCTTGCTTAATCCCCTGGTCTACTAAACACAGTTCTACGAGGATCAGTATGATTGATACCTAAACATTATAGGAATAAAACTCACTAGCAACAACATTCAAGTCAGTTTAATCAAAGATCTTATTTTTCTTGTTCATGTGTAGCTATCATTATTATGTTTGCAATGTATTTACAACTATTATAATCATTGTCATAAAAATCAGTTGTGTACTCCTTCATGTTTCCCAAACTTTATCCTGCAGGATAAGTGTAAATGTTCTGCCAGATAACAGAAAGCTGGGAAGAAAAAAGGCCCTGAAGTCCTTCCAGGTATATGCTTACTATCCTTTCAAAGCAGCTACCCACCAAAAAGTCATCTTTTCCTTGTTGGCAGATAACTTCTCTAGGGCAGAGGAATGAACACCAATAGATACTGTAAACCTAGGACAGTGGTTCTCAAATATTAGTGTCCATCAGAATCATCTGGAAGACTTACTGAAACAGACCACTAGGCCCCATCCTTATAATTACTGAAAAGGTAGATAGACCTGGGAAAGGGTCTGAGGCATTTCAGTTCTAGTAAGTGCCCAGGTGATGCTGATGCTGTTGGTCTGGTGATCACACTTTGAGAATCATTAGACTAGGATATTCCCACACAAATCCATGATTCCAAGTATCCTCTGAACCCCTGAAGACACAGAGATGACATCAACAGAATCTTAAGGTCATTTTCTTTTCATTTGAAAAATACACTTGGAAAAAAATGCATTTTTATTAATACAGGAAATGTTGGTTGTCTATACTATCCTGATCGATTCACTTTAATAATCCCAGGACTACCTTTTCTAACATGGATCAAGCAACACTACTTTTTTCCTTTATCTTTTCTCCGACTATGGACTAATTTAATATGAACAGTTTACATAAAGCCTACATATCTTTCAATTCAATTTATTGGAAGAGAGCAGTGGAATGAGATTTAAACTATCAAGGGAAATTATTTGAGCCTGGCTGTAGACATTAAGTACTATAGATTCTTAGTATTGATTGCCTTTTATGGAATAAAATAAATGTAAGTATTAAAGTGAAAGAAAAGCTATAAAACTGATTTATCTGGCTAAGCTACAGTGATTTGAGGAGAAGGTCCTAGCCGACCACTACCCTCAGCAAGTAATGGCATTGCTTTCAGGATATGTTGGACTTCTCCCCCACTGGAACAAGGGTAGATAGAACTTTAGGTTCTATGATAGGGGACAATTCAATAGTTGTCATTCGTCTTTTCCACTTCTCAGTTTCTGAGAGTATGGTTATTGCAAAGGCAGAAGTCTTTTAAACCACAGCAAGTAGTTAACAAATGTACTAGCCGCATTTAAAGTGCTCCTTAACAGGGTTGTAAGCACCCACGGTCCCCAGTTGTATAAACAGGGTCTTAAACAACAACCACAAAAAAACCCCAAACTAGAAAAAAAGCCTTAAGTGATAATGGCATTCCTCTCTGGAGACGAGATTTTGGGCGGTTTTATAATTTTTCTAGACATTTTCTTGTGTTTTTCTGAGTTTTCTACAATGAGTATTTGTTTTATCTTTATAATCAGAAAATATACTTTGTGTTTTGTGGTAATGTGTGTGTGTTAAAAAACAACAACAACAACAACAAAAAACAGGGAAGCTGTCTTCCAATCCTTTCCGCCGTTCCAAAACTTATTTATTCTCTCTACAAAAATACCAAGTCAGGGCTGCGTGAGCTCCACGGACCTCCCCGGAGTTTGGAGTGAAGTGCCCTTCCCTGGCTAGGAAGACGCAGGCAAGGAATTGCTAACCCGCTCTCACGGAATTGGTTCCCAGCAGGACCACGGAGGGCATCTCCCTGGAGGCTAGCAGGCACCCAGCCGCTTGGGGACACCGGCACCCACCTGGACGGGGCCTTCAGGTTGCTCTTCCGGGGGAACTCCTCCTCGTAGCGGAGCAGCTTCAGCTTCTCCACCAAGTCCTCCATCACCACGAACATGTGGTAGGCCGCGCCGGGCCCCCGCTCCACGACCACTTCCCCGGTCCCTTCGCCACGGGACCTAGGCACCCCATCTTCCAAACCCGACGTCGTGACGACGGCCAGGTCAGCAGTCATCGCAGGACGGAGAGAGTGCAGCGTGGGCTCAGGCCCACAGACCTCTGCGGCCTAAGCCGCCAGCCCTGCAGCCGCCAGTACAGCCACGACCGGTTACCAGGCGACCACCGGACAACCCGTCACCAGGGAAACTAGACTCCTCCTCCTTCCCTCCAATCAGGGCGGCTTTTCTGAATGACGTCGCCCGTGGCCCGCCTCTTGCCCTGCCTCTGCGGAAATGGTGGTCGGGAAGCAGCACCGCCCCTCATGGAGGCGTGGCGTTCGCGCCCCACTCCCCGCTGTCTCTCCTCCCTCGGCCTCTGGAAGACCGAGGAGAGGCGGCTACTGACTCTGAGCTGGCTTGAGGTGTGTTGGACCTGGTGGTTGCTAAAGGCAACTAAGCGGGCATCTGGGTCAGCTAGTAGCTGTTAAAAAGATTAAAGGGAGGTGAAGACGTGCAGTATTGAAGGGTGCACTGGCCCACTGATACCTTTATTTTCTCAGAATTGAAAAGTTGTTCATAGTTGTAAAGATAGTCAATACCATAGGTTTCACTTTTACTGCAGGAACTTTCCAATAAGAGGTTTCTCTCGTTCTTTCTGTTTTTAATTTTTTCTTTCTCTCACTAGGCAATGCTGCACATAACAGTATACTGTAAAGCTTGAAGTACTGTATTACATTGCCTGGCTATTACTCCAGTGCTAGGAAAGTGGTTAGAAGGATGAGGAAGAAGACAACGAGGCATTTGGGAGGCTTTATTTTACTTCAAAAACAAGAATACTAAGCTTCCATCCTGCTGCTTAATCTGTTTCGAACCCATTACATGTAGTATAAAGATTTTGGGTACTTCGTTAAATCCAGCAGAATAGAGATAATCTTAAAAGGAATTTCCCTGCCCTAAAGCTCTAAGTGTGGCTAAAGATAGGGTATTACTACTGTATTCTGCAGTTATTGACCTAGAAAATTCAAGAAAAGGTACATAATTGACCACAGAAATGGCCCAGCTTTACAGTTTTCAAAAGGATTGTGTATCGGGCAATTTTCTTAACAGTTGCAAAAAATGAGGTAAGTGGTGGATGCCTGGTAGTTTTTTGCAAGAAAACTTAATACAAGAGATTGAACATATGTTCGTGTTTATAACGTGACTTTCAAGGGCTCACTGATCTCTTGTATCTGCCACTACAAAGTATAGAAGGGCCACATTTTTGGATAACTGAAATTTGAAATGTATCTACAGTATCCTGTTTTTGTTAGAAAAATGAGACACACTTTTCATTTTAATCCGTCTACAGCTAACTTGTTTCTGATACTAATAAGGTTATCAAAGTGAAAAGTCAGTAGGGCAAATACCATTTGCCCTATTCATTAAAGAAAGGAAGTACTTAAAATTACATTCATTAAAGTATTCATTAAAGAAAGGAAGTACTTAAAATTACAGACTTATGTAGAGAATAACCTGAAGGGGAGCCCACTGAGAATTGCTTTTTAAATAAATAACATTGCTTGCCTAGCACAAGTCATGAGCCAGCTGTTGAGTGAGAAAATTGGGTTTCATGTTACCCCACTACCAAATTGATCTTTCCTGGTCTTTGCCTTTTTGGAACAGTGATTCTCCCCATATGTCCATACTCCAACCACCACCACGTGTGCAGCCTGGGGGTGTTATATGTTTGTATAATAGTCACAGTAGTGTAAGATAGATGTATGGCCTTGTAAGACTGAGGAATGAAAGCTTACATATATGTTTTGGGGTCCTAAGTTAACTAACAAGCAAACTGTGGCATTTTACATGACTCTGAAAAAGCTCTCAGACTTGGGAAGTAAATTTATTACACTCAGGGAGGGAGATGTTCTTGCCAGGCATACTGCCTACTTAAGATGTTCTGACATTTTCAGGAAGTTACATAACGCTGTATGAAATAGTCAAACGTTGCTTTTTAGCTGATAAATCCTCCAACAACGTATGTATTTTAACTTGGGGGAAATAAAACGACTCCCAGAGCCTTAGCCATTTCCTTCCAGGTACAATACTGACTCAGCCTGGCTTGAAAGCAGTATAAAAGAATAATTTCCCCCCTTAACTGTGAAGAAGAAAAAAACCCGAAAATATAAAGTATTTCCAGTAATTGTGGCACAAAGAGAACAAAAAACGCTAACTGTTCAACACTGCACGTTTCCCCAATAAAAAATTTTTGAAAGAACACTTTGATGTGTTACAAACTATTACCGGTTTTTTTGAAAGAACACTTTGATGTGTTACAAACTATTTCATTGTTCATTTCAGGGATTTTTGCTGATTCCTTGTTTACCGGTAATAGTTTGTAACACATCAAAAGGTCTTTTCCTTGATAGTTTTCTTCATGTGTGTGAAAATGCACTCAAATCCTCTTCTAGCTGTTTCAGCCACTTGGAAGCTTTGGGAAATACATTTATATTAGGTTTTTGTTGTTTTGTTTTTGCAGGACTAGCTTATTTGTTGACTAAGGAGTTAGAGCTTGAAGAGAATGAACCATGTTCATTCTTCGTGTAAAATATCAATTTCATCCCTGGTTTTATTTTATTGACCACTATTAATAGCTGGTCTTCTGACTTTGACTTTTATTTCTTACAAACTATCTGTGAGGTAATTGAAGGAAATTTTTTTTTTTTTTTTTTTTTTGAGACTGAATCTTGCCCTGTCACCAGGCTGGAATGCAATGGTGCAATCTTGGCTCACTGCAACTTCCGCCTCCTGGGTTCAAGCAATTCCCTGGCCTCAGCTTTTTAAAACTCTTGGATCTTTCTGTGAAACTCTGAAAACTAAATAGCATTCCAGGCCAGGCACAGTGGCTCATGCCTGTAATCCCAGAACTTTGGAAGGCCAAGGCAGGTGGATCATTTGAGGTCAGGAGTTCGAAACCATCCTGACCAACATGGTGAAACTCTCGTCTCTGCTAAAAATACAAAAATTAGCCGGGCGTGGTAGTGGGCCCCTATAATCCCAGTTACTCAGGAGACTGAGGCAGGAGAATTGCTTGAACTGAGGAGGCAGAGGTTGTAGTGAGCAGAGATGGTGCCACTGCTCTCCAGCCTGGGTGATAGAACGAGACTCTGTCTTAAAGAAAAAAAAAAAAAAGCATCCCAGTCAAAGCCAATTTAAGCTCAGTGGATTTCCCTGAAAGGTGCTTAACAAGGCTGGAGGTGAAAAGGACGCAGATTGTAGACTGGAGGAAGGCTTTCCAGCCGCATCTTCAAATAGAAGAGCAAGTCCTTCAGGCAAACTTTAGGCTTAAAGAACAAAGCTGCGCTGTGTTATACATGGCTTAGTACCACCCATTTGGGTTGTTAAACACTTAGAAAATCGGCTAACTGAATAAATCTTCCTTGAAACTATAGAAAAGGAAAAACTTTTTCTGCCCTCTTTGAAAGTAGCTGTGCCTGTGAATTAAATGAACATAAGACAGGTAAACAGGAAGAAAGCACACAAATTTTATTTAACATTTTTACATGCACATGGGAGCAAAGGAAAAATGAAGTTGATAGGACCAACAGTTTACATGCCTTTTTTTTTTTTTTTTTAAGAAGACAAAGAATGATACGTTTGTAGGGAAGTGACAAGACAGGAAAAGGGATTTAAGCTTGACAAACTGTAGAAAAGTGACTGGGTAAAATTAGTGGAAAATAAGGATTATTTTAACAGGTTTGTTTCTGCAGACCCATTTTAGCATTAATTTCCAGTCTCCCGTCATAAAAATGTTATTCTTTTCCTGGTACAGGGATGACTTCTTTCTCATGGGAAATTTTATGACTTGCTTTTAAATAGAAAGGGGAAGGTCAGAGAGCCCTTCATATATCTGCTGTATCGCAGGTGCCTTCACATCACAATAATCAATATGCAACAGCAGCATATTTTGGGGTGGCATGTTCTAAGCCCCATTCAACCTCATCAAAAGTGTCTGCCAAAAATCTAGACGGAAAAAAATCGTATTTATGTGTAAATCTTTAAAAGCGATACCTTGTAAAGCAATGTGAAGACATTACCTCTTCAAAACTGTCCTATAGATCAGAACCAGTGCACTCAGACAACAAAATAGGAGTAACTATTGCAGTTGCTGTGATTAATTAAAATATCCAAGAGAATCTACAGACAAGTTTTAAGACAGCTCAGCAAGTTTGCCATATATGAGATCCAAACTAAAAAGAGTTATTGGATGCATAGTATTCTATTGACTATTTGGAATTAAAAGCACTTAAAACCCCCAAAAGTTACTGGAGATGATAGTTAGAAAAAGAAACCTCATAATAAGCAACACATAGCACCCAGGAACAAACCTATCATTATCTTTATAGAGAAATTGTTAAACTTTACTGAAAGTTTTGGAAAAATTAAAATAGGAATACAATGTTTATAATGAGAAAAATCAGCATATTTGCCCAATCTATAAATTTAGTATAATTTCAACTACAATTCTAGGAGGGCTATTCTGAAATTCATATGTAAGCATAAATTTTTTTTTTTTTTTTTTTTTTTTTTGTGAGACAGAGTCTCGCTCTGTCATCCAGGCTGGAGTGCAGTGGCTGGATCTTGGCTCACTGCGAGCTCCACCTCCCGGGTTCACGCCATTCTCCTGCCTCAGCCTCCCAAGTAGCTGGGACTACAGGCGCCCACCACCTCACCCGGCTAGTTTTTTGTATTTTTTAGTAGAGACAAGGTTTCACCGGGTTAGCCAGGATGGTCTCGATCTCCTGACCTCGTGATCCACCTGTCTCGGCCTCCCAAAGTGCTGGGATTACAGGCTTGAGCCACCGGGCCCGGCCTGTGGCCTGTAAGCATAAATTTTAAAGAAGTATGAGGAAGGAATTACAATATATCAGCAAGATTCCTGGTACAAGTATAAATTAATGATATTATCAGAATATATACAAAATAGCCTGAAAGCAGATGAGCATTCATATGGAAACTTAGTATGCAGCAGAATCAGTGTTACCTCCTAGTGGAAAAAAAATCAGCTATTCACAAAATGCTATTAAAACTATGGGCTATCCATATGGAAATAAAATTATATCTATGACTTCCATCACATAAATTTCAGATGGATTGAAGACAAATGTAAAACATTTGTAACGTGTAGAAGAAAGCAGTATCTTTAACCTCGATGTAGAGAAGGAGTTCGTAAAATACTTAAAAAGAGAAACTTATAAAAATTTAAGAACCCAGATACAAAATAGGCTTCTATAAACAGTGAATAAAGAAGATACTTGTGAGCCATATAATATCAATGGATTAATCTCCAGGATACATAAATAGATCACTGCAAAGGCTCCGCCATTCTAGAGGATTATAGGTGTGTTAGTCTAGGTTGGGGTTTCTCGTTCTAAGCTCTATTGTGATTTCAGGCTGGGTCATTGTTGGAGGACTGCTGTGTGCATTGCAGGATGTTTAACAACATCCTTGGCCTCTACCCACTAGTTGCCAGTATCACCACCCCTAATGTCTAAAATGTCTAACTAAAAATGTCTCTGGACGTTGCCAAATGGCCCCTGGTTGGGGGTGGGGGTGGGGGTGGGTGGCGTGGGGTGGAGGTGGGAGGGCAAATCACCCTGATTGAGAACCACTGCTCTAAATTCATGAGTGGAAATTGCAAATACCTTTATAAGGACCAGGCATGTAAAGGTAAATGAGTGACGTGTGTGAGAGACCTATGGGGACCCTGAAAATTCCTGCACCATCTCGAGGAGGGGGCATTTTTGTCAGGCAAGAATGCAGCCCAACTTTGCCATGTGTTCTGATTTTGCAAGGATCTGAAGCTAGATTTGTATGTCAGTGTGAGATCCTAATGCTCTTGAGGGTGACCTTTTTGCACAGAAAATATTTCACAGGCTGCTTTAGTTAAAGATATTTATTAATGCATTAAGTTTCAAAATTTAGAAGCCTTGTTCTGAACTTTTCAGTTTGACATTCAAATCTTATTCAATTTATAAATGTAGTAAATTTGTTACAGCTATTTAAGGGGGGGGGTGGTTTACAATTTAAATTCCTGTAGAGGTTTTACTTGTTTATAAATTCATTATATTCTCTTTAATGGCTGACAAACCATTCCAGATACTGATAAATTCCCTAAATCTAAAAGTAAAAGAAAAAGAGGTGCTGGGGCAGGGCCGGGGCGGGGTGGGGGAATGGTGGGGGTGGGGGGTGCGGGCAGTGCAGTGGATAAGCTCTTAAGTATTCCAATACTGTTTGTAAACATAGCTTTCAATGTAAAACCAAAAGTCAAAGTTATTCAATTACATGTTATAAACTGGAGTCACAAGTCAGTCTGTTTCTTTAATAGGACAAAATTTCAACCTTTAGATACTTAAATATCAAATATGCACAAATTGTTCTTCAACAGAATTATCACTGCTATGGGTTTACTTTCATCATTGCTGTACTTCATGTCAAAACATTCCAGGATTAAAATATATTCAGCCTAGGAAAGAATTACCCCAATCTGAGACTAAGAAGTGTCCCCATACAATACCACAAGATTCCTGAGCCAAGCATAGAAGGAATTCTTGTCTAAACTGCAACTACTTTTGCACTGACCTAATAGTTAACTGCTTCAGCTGACTTTTGCTCTCAAGGGAGAGAAATGCCATCCAATTATATTGTACATATTACAAGGCTTTTTTTCGCTCCATGGTGTCATTTTTTTCAGGGAGAAACAAATGTATGTGTGAAGTGACTTCAGTTTACTATCCCTGGGTAGGTGATGAGGATGATTATTGAAGGATTTTAAGTAGGTATGTGCTGGTGGGGGCTGGGGTAGATGACATTCAAATTTGCATCTTAGAGTTCTGGCAATAATGTAGAGAAGGGACTATAGAAAGGTGAAAATTGATTCAGAAGGTGATTTGAATAGTTCGATGAGAGATTGTCCTAAACTGGGATGAGTGGCAATTAGAATAGTGACAATATGACAGTTAACAGACTTTAGGAAGCAGATTCAACAGAACTTAGTAACCGACACCATGAGATATTCTGTAAGGCATGAAAGGCACTATGAAGTTGGCCCACTTTGGAGCAAGAAAGGTAGCCTTTATACCCTTGTATCACTGGAAACTCTGAGCTTCCCCAGACGTCTGTGGTTGGGGTGGCTCTTATTGGCCAAGGGTAATTTTCTGGAAAAAAGATGCAGCTGTGAACGCTGAACAGCCAATACTCATGGCAGCTGGAGAGTGAGTACATCAGCCTGATGAAAGAGGAATCTGGGCAGACACCAGCAGCTTTTGCTACAGTAGTTGACGTTAAAATACAGTTCTTCTGAATTTCTTTATGTGGAATATGTACTGAAGTAGTGAAACTTAGATTAAAAAAAGAAAGGTTGCTAAAGGTACAAACCATACAAACTGTCAGATAGGAAAAATACATATAAGTAACTGCAAATATTGAAAGATTCAGCCTAGTTTCCTGATAAGAGTTCTATTGCATCATGTATATTAGTAACACTTTGATTTGATACATTTTGGGTACTAACAAGGATTGATCTGATCTGTCAGAGTTTTGAAGGTTAAGTAGAAATTGGTTTATTCTTCAAGGGCTAGATTTAAAAGATTCAATTTATTTTACAGTCTGGGACAACATTCTTCCCTTAAGGAAAAATTAGATTGAAGACAGAGAGTAGTGTTAAAAATAAATGTCACAGGAGAAAGCTCTCTTAATAGGGCTCCCTAGAGCCTAACAAAAGAGAATCGGCTAGATGCTACCTCCTGTGGAATTACCATACTTTCATGGTACAACTCTGAATTTCAATGCACAGTATGCCAGACTTTCTGATGGCCTGTTTCACAAATAGCTATTGGCACCTTATCTTGATGTTTCGGAAACGGTTGCCCAAACCATTACACAATAATAAAATGTTAAGTCCAAATGCCTTATTTTTATTCGTAGCTCCTTCCTATTTGTGGAGATGAATTCCTACTCCACACCTGTACATTTTGCTTCTGAAGAGAAAAAGTAATCCATTTTGTATTTGCATCTAGTAAGATTTTAATGAGAGAGATTCTTTTCTTTCTGAAGGTGAGAGTGTGAAAAACCAAACTAATAGATAGATCCAGGGATCAGATTTTGGCTTTTTGGCAACCACAGAGAGAGGGAGAAATTATTTTCTAAGATTTATGTATGTATTTATTTATTTTGGTACAGCAAACACTTTAGCACACGTAATGTGTTAGGCACTGGGTTTTGGATGGTAATGCAAAGACTCATGGGCCTGGTGTCTATGCCCAGATAGCTCGTGCTTTAATGCAAAGACATGTACTTGGCAACTGAAAGGTAGTATGATAGAGAAGTAGAGAGTGTTTGGGATGAAAGCTTTCCAGACATTTATTTAACCCCTCCAAAAAACAGAATTGATTTCTTCCCCTTTGTACCCCCATAGCCTATAGTACTTCCTGTCTCTGGAGTCTCATTTTTCTCCTCTGCATGGAAGGATCAGGAAGAATTAGGCAAGAGAAATTAGTAGCAGAAGCAATATATTTGAAGTAGGTATCCTGCCTTGAGAGGCAAACTTCAGAGCAAAGGTGATGGTTCCTTTCTTTTGTGTCTAATATGGAGGCTGGTGCTGCTTACCATTTTGCCTAGGTATACAGGGGTATAAGTCGACTCTCTTTGGCTAAGAACTTCAATAAGGAGTCTGCCAGATAAAGTCATATATTTCCAGGATCTAGAAGCACATGTCTATCCACTAAGAATTCTAATTGGAACGTGTTTAATTTCATTCCAAAGAACTCACCCCAAAAAAGTCCTAAATCAAAGGCATAAACTAAAATATTTTTAATGACTTTCTAACAACTTATAATTTTCACTAGATATGTGCCCAGTGTATACTTTTTCTTTTCATTGTAACTATGGACTTCAGAGGAATACTATAAGCTCTGTAAAAGACTTTTCTCCCTTCTACCCAGTACCACAAGGCAGAGCATGGATTTATAATAGCAACTTTCTGAGGAAGAATAGACAATTGAATGTAGAATTTATGGTTGTCTAAGCCCCAAGAAAGAAGGGGAGATCCTCCCCATAGTTTACCCATAAAGTAGAAGTCAATAATGATTTTCCTTTTACCTCATAGAGTTGTGCAAAAATGGCTGACCAGAATCTACCAGCTTGTTCTTTCTCTATTAATGTGAAACGTTTATACTTATGCTATGGTGTTAATATTTGTCCCCTCCAAAAGTCATTTTGAAATTTAATTGCCATTGTAATGATATTAAGAGGTAAGACCTTTAAGAGGTGATGAGTCTGCGAGGCTTCATCTTCATGGGTGGGATTGGTGTTGCTATAAAAGGATGAGTTCAGCACCCTCTTGCTGTATCTCTCCATCTCATTTTTTGCCATGTGAGGACACAGCAAGAAGGTCCTTGTAAGATGCCAGCACCTTGATATTGGATTTCCTAACCTCCAGAACTCTGAGCTAATAAATTTCTGCTTATTATAAATTACTCAGTCTCAAGTATTCTTTTAGAGCAGCACAAAATGAACTAAGACAGCTTACATGGTCCCTTTCTAGACTTCAAACTTCAAACTGACTTCAGTAGATATTTTTGCTTATTTTTATGCCTGCTAAAACTGTTTTTGTGGCTTTAGAGTAAGATTTGCTCTTTGGTAGAACAACCCACCTTTTCCTTTCAGTCTTCTTGATTACTATACATTTATTTTTTTAAGATCAACTATAAATGTATTTAATGTTGAAATATATACTCTAAATATACTTTTAAAAAATAATATTGAGCATATCATCCAGGGATACAGTGTGTACTATTTGAGTCTCTTATTGGGCTAAAAAGGTCACAGAAGAACTCTCATTTTTCTTATTATTACACTGACATTTTATTTTAAAACAAATACTTGCTATTTTCCTTATGCTAGTAAGTTAGCACTGTTGAGTATGAAAATTTCATATTTTACTTTCTGAAGGCAAGAACAAACTATTACACTGTGAAAGATTTTAATCTCCTTGGCTTCTTGGAGGAAGAATAATACTTCTGAAATGGGAAGAGGGAGCTTTTAAAAGTAAAATTAGAAATGCCTCAGAGGATCTTGCTCTTTCAAAGGAAACACCGACTCTTTTTATAAAATAAAAAGCAAAAGATCTTTATTCTTGCTTGGAATACAATGACGGCTTCTTTATAGTTTTCCCCCCAGATTTAACCCTCTTTCAGTCTTTTGTCTACATTGTTCCCAAAGTAATCTTCCTAAAATGCAAATATGGACATGCCTCTGTACTACCCGACATTCTCACATGGTTCCCCTATTCAGGACAATATTCAGTTTTCTTAGCTTGCTGTGTAAACGCCAGGGACAGATTCTGGCTTTGTGGGGCTTGAAGCTTATACAGTTGGTGGGGGTGGGGGTGGGGGTGGGGGAGGCATAATTTTTAATAAGAAGAAATACAAAATTTTGAATTTGAAATCAGCTACAGTACTTTGGAAGGGAGCATGCAAGGAAAGCTCCCTGGAACATAAACTGCACTACTCTCTTGGTATATCTGCCTCTACTGGGGAATTGTTTACCATCTGAAATTAGGTGAGGTTACCAGATCAATGAATAATGACCAGGATAGGCTGGGCATGGTACCTCACATCGGTAAGCCCAGCATTTTGGGAGGCTGAGGCAGGCGGATTTCTTGAGCTAAGAAGTTCAAGACCAGCCTGGGTAACAACCAGTTAAGACCAACCAACTCTGTCTTAAATAAATACATAACAACCAAGATAAAGTAACTATCCAACAAGCTGACATTGATTATAGCCCAGAGATCTCTAACTAGAATTCAAGAGTTAAGGTGGCTGCATATAGCCAGGATGGTGCTTCCTATCAAGAAACAGACTTGCTGACCCTTTATTATAGCCACCATTAAAAGGAGAATATTATGCTCATAGTTTTAAGACTAAATTGTTTTCATATAGGTTCAAGTTTGGCCCTTAAATCACCTAATTAAATAAAATTAATTAAATTACTTTCATGTGATTTGAGATTACAACCCTCTACCCAGGCAGCAACTAACTTCCTGTATTAATCCTTTCTTATCTGGTTGAAACATTTATTTAACAATCTTCCTGCCTGGCTGAGCCACAATTCTTAATGATATTTTAATGGTGGCTGATTGGATTCTGTATCTTTTACACCTTTGTCTGGCTCTGCAGTCAATACCACTAAAATCATGCTAATGGCACTATGATTAACTCCTCATGCCAGACAAGGGGTCTTCCCCAGTTGAAACTGGAGAAGATTTAATGATAGGAATGCTACACATATTCTGTTGTCATTTCGGCCTACCCTATATAATCATCCTTTCTTCATACTATAAATTTTAATCCTCCCTTTTTTTTCTTCTATAGCCTCTTTTTGGGATTCCTTATTCTTTTATCTTTTGTGACTTTTCTCAAAGTACTTAGGTTGGGTCCTCCAAGAAGCAGAGGCCAAAATGGGATTAGATATGTAAAAATTTTATTAGGCTATTTGCCTGGGATGGAACATGGGAAGGGACCACAGTCAGATCTTGATGCAAGACTGTTCACAAGTGAAGAGTAAAGGGAAGCAAGGTTGGGTGAAAGTGCTCGCTCTGTGCTGCCATGCAGTCTAAGGGCCGCCACTTAAAGCTGGCAGCCTTCTGCGTCATCCTATATATGGGCTAGATCAATATTCTTAGGTTTGGAATCTGTTACCTCCAGAAACCAAAAAGGCTTTCAAAATGCTGTGCTTCCTTCCTTGTGTAGGAGATGCAAGATACAAGTTTGTCTTTTATTTTGGTAAGGTTGTCTCAGCAGGCCCCCAGTCGCTGAATCCCCAAAACTTAACTGAAGTGACTGCACCTGGCTCTTCGTTGGGTTAATTTCTCATCCTCTAGAGTGCATGCATCTTACCTTGACCTCCAGCATACTAATCACCTCTTGCTCCCATTCAATCAGCATCATGTCACAGATATAAGGGGCCAGTGTCATGTTCTTTTTTTTTTTGAGACGGAGTCTCGCTCTGTCGCCCAGGCTGGAGTGCAGTGGCCGCATCTCAGCTCACTGCAAGCTCCACCTCCCGGGTTTACGCCATTCTCCTGCCTCAGCCTCCCGAGTAGCTGGGACTACAGGCGCCCGCTACCACGCCCGGCTAGTTTTTTGGTACTTTTTTAGTAGAGACGGGGTTTCACTGTGTTAGCCAGGATGGTCTCGATCTCCCGATCTCGTGATCCACCCGTCTCAGCCTCCCAAAGTGCTGGGATTACAGGCTTGAGCCACCACGCCCGGCCTTACCAGTGTCATGTTCTATGGAATGTCCTGGAGGTCCAAATCTCTTTGAACTCTGTTATGACAGAGGACAGGACAGGTAACGTAGCTCTGAGGAAAACTTTAAATAGATATTGTTGTCTATTCCTGTGAATGCAAACTGTTTCTGATTCTCTTCCCTGATTGGGCTTAAATAGAATGCATTCACTAGATCAGCGCCTGCATAATGTGTATCTGAGGACATATTTGTTCTATCAAGGATACCACGCTGGGCACAATAGCTACAAACTAGGATACTTCTTGGTTGACTCTGTGATAGTCTACAGTCATTCTCCGGGAGCCATCTGGTTTTTGAAGCAGCCAAAGTAGCAAATTGAATAGAGATATGATAGGAACCACAATTCCTGCATCCTTCAGATCTTTAATGCTGTCACACATATTTGCCTTGCCTCTCCAGGTGATACTATATTGTTATTTGTTTACTGCTTTGGGATGGCAGTTTCAGAGGTTTCCATTTGGCTGTTCCCACTGTAATAGCTCTTACTCCACAGGCTAGAAACCTAGTGTGGGGATTACTTTACTTGCCAAATGTATCAGTTTTATTCATGCATTCAAGGACTCTGTTGTGATGAAACATAGTTGCTGTGGTGAGGGAGAGTTCTTCTCCTAAGGCCCCAACCCCTTCTTTAGCCTATGGGTTATAGATGTGAACGTTTGTCGGGGTCTGGGAACTGACCAAGCAAGCAATTGTGACATTGTTGGGCAGCCACCCAGCATCCTGCTCCTCCATTCTTGTCTTCATTTCATTGTAGTGTTAAGCAGCACCCTTGTAAACTGCCCATCTGTTTTGCCCCTAGAACTACGATGCTCTATTAACCATCTCCACAATTCCTTGTGGGTCAAGCAGCCTTGGCTGCCCCCAGTCATTATGGTAATTACAGCCTCCTGCCTTCTGATGATAAGTGCTGCCATCTGGCCTCTATTACGTCAAGGTCCCATCATCTTAATGATATTAATCAGGCCAGCTATGTGACTGCCTCTAGTATCATCATCCCTTGCCTCCAGAGGGAAACATCACAGAGTTCCTTAGTGGTGGTGGTGTTCCTCTCACCAATATATTCCCGATGGCCTTGGGGAATAATGGTGTGTTCTCTAGGCCCTTCTGAGGAACATAATCTTCTGGTGGGTTTTCTGGCCTTTGGTGTGTATCCATTCCACATGTCTGCTTTCCTCAGCCTCAACTCCTTCATCTACCCACTTCTAGGGCACCTTGAACATTCCCACTTTATTGAGAATTGGCTAGGCTTCGAGGAGCCACACCAGCTGTGAGTTTACCCATCCCCTGAGGTCCTTGCTAGGGTGTTAAATCCTGGGTCTTGAGAAAGTGCTCCCAAGTCAATGAATTCTTTTTATGCAGTTGTACTTTCTGGCCTCTTTGATCAAGCACTTCCAAAATCCACTTTCGGGAGGAATTCACTGATTCCTGCTCATATATGCCAGCTCATTCACACAATTCTTCAGGTATAAAGTCTCTTTCCTTCTTTATAAGGCACAGCACAGCCCCAGGTGGGTAACAGTGGGATTTAACCCTAGTTATTGGCCTGGAGCTAAGGAGAGGTAGTAGAGGTAGCCTTCCAGGGCATCATCTGTTGCCTTGTATGGGCAAGACTCCTGCTGTGCTGGGAGATGCTCCAGAAGTACTAGTTCTTACTAAGGAAGGGTGGGCTACCTCTGCACGCTTACAGGATCTGGAAGGTTGCAGAGTCAACCTCTTCAGAACATTCAGTCTCTTGTCTCAGAGTTCCAGGTTTTCTCCATCAGGGAACTGATGCTTACAAAATTGACTTGCCTTAGCTGAGCATTAAAATATCTCTGCCTGCTTCAGGGTAGTGAGACTTCTCAGGGCTTCAGGTTTAAGCATTACAGTGAGAAAGGAACATCATTTATGATAGCTTCTACTGTGTTGTATTGCTCATAAGCCTACTCAGCCTCAGGAGGAGGGAACAAAAATACCTTTTTTAAAAAACATGTGAAGGTTTGTTACATAGGTAAACACACGTCATGGGGGTTTATTGTACATTTTATTTCGTCACCCAAGTATTATTGTGATAACGCAATAGTTATCATTTATGTTTCTCTCCCTCCTCCCACCATCCACCCTCAAGTAGACCCCAGTGCCTGTTGTTTCCTTCTTTGTGTTCATAAGTTCTTATAATTTAGCTCCCACTTATAAGTGAGAGCATGCAGTATTTGGTTTTCTGTTCCTGTGTTAGTTTGCTAAAGATGATAGCCTCTAGCTCCATCCATATTCCTGCAAAAGACATGATCTTGTTCTTTTTTATGGCCACATAGTTTTTCATGGTGTATATGTACCACATTTTCTCATCTAATTTGTCCTCGAAGGGCATTTAGGTTGATCCCATGTCTTCGCTATTGCGAATAGTGCTGCAATGAATATTTGTGTGCATCTGTTTTTATGGTAGATATGTTCCCGTGGCTCCACTAACTCACCAGCATCTGTTACTTTTTGACTTTTTAATAATAGCCATTCTGACTGGTGTGAGATTGGTATCTCATTGTGGTTTTGATTTGCATTTCTGCTTCAGCCCCCTGTCACCTTAGACACTTCAAAGCCTGAAGGCTGGAATGGCTAAGTTATCCAAACAGCAAAGATGATGGCCTGCTCCTCCGTCTGGGAGCTCCATCCCAGGGAGATTACAAATCTCTTTCAGCTGGAGAACACCAACAGGGTTGGCTAGAGGCCCTGGTTGGGAGGTCCCACACAGTGAGGAGGAATGGGATTGGGGACTCGCTTAAAGAAGCAGTCTGGCCATGTTTTGGTACAGCAGCTGTGCTGTGCTGGGGGATCCCTTCGGCCCCTGGTCTGCTCAGACACTGCAATGCCCAAAAGCGGAAACAGCTAAGTCTCCCAAACAGCAAAGATAGCAGCCCACTCTTCCCTTTGGGAGCACTGTCCCAAGGAGAATTCAACATTCTGTTGGCTGGAGAACACCAGTGGGGGTGGCTGGAGGCCCCAGTTGGGAGGTCCCACCCTGTGAGGAGGAACAGGATCAGACACCCACTTAAAGCAGTCATCTGGTTACATTTTGGTAGAGCAGCTGTGCTTTGCTGGGGGATCCCTTCCACCCCCAGTCGGTTCAGACTCTTCAAAGCCTGAAGGCTGGAATGGCTAAGGCACCCGAACAGCAATGATGGAGGCCCACCTCTCCCCGCAGGAGCTCCTTCTCAGGAAGGTGCAATACTGCTACTGGTGGGTGGCTGAAATTCCAAGACAGTGGGTCTGATTTTCTGAGGCGTGATGGAAGTGCAACCTGCAGGCTGTTACTGCTCAGCCCTCTGGATTCAGCCTTTCCTCCTGTATGTACAGGGGTCTACCCTCCCATTTTGCCAGAGCTGTAGCTACTTTTGCCAGAAAGTCTGAGTATTTAAGGCTCCAGGGTCTCCACACATGCCTGAGCGACTGCTCCAAGATTCCACATAGCTTTGCGTGTCAGACTGAAGGCCCTGGTGAGGTGGGCTCACAAAGCGATCTCCTAATCCAAGGGTTGCAAGGATCCATGGGAGAAGTGTGGTTTCCCAGGGTTGCACATTTACTCAACACCTCACTGGGCAGAGGCGGTTCCCCTGACTCCATGTTGCTCCCAGGTCCTGTCTTGCTTTTCTTTATTTTCCATAGGTCAAATTGTTTTCTTGATTAGTCCCAATGCAAGTACCTGAATGTTTCAGTTGAAGGTGTTGTATTTTCTCGCCCCTTCCATTTCTCTCCGTGAGAGGTACACACATTAGCTGCTTCTAGCTGACCATCTTGGCCACTCCCTACTCCCCTTTTGATGGAAGGAATACCAAATAATTTCGTGGTCATTTTTTTTCTAAGCTAGCACAACCAGCCGACAGGCTTCCTGTAAGGAAGGTTTAGAAAACCTGCAGCTTGATTGGTTGCTTCTCAGCTCTCCTTCCATTGCTAGCTTCCTGGATTTATACTCATCATAACCATCTTCAACTTATATTGAAGATACAATATTATTGTATTGTATTGCCTATTTACTTCTGTTTCAGTCTTCCTTCTTTCCCTGTGCCTGGTACACAGGTGCTTAATAAGCACTCAATTGACTGTTCTTCTCTTAAATCTACTTTGGACACAAAGTTAACATATATAATAGTGTATAAGGTAGAAAAATAAAATCTAAAGTTCATGTGGCCCAAATCATATCAACAGAGCTAGGTTTTCTTGGATCTCTCATCTATTATAAATTAAATCCAGGTTAATGAAATCCAGGAATTATCCAAATAACAAATTATAGGGAGCTGTTTCAGGATTCTTTCTTTTTCTGAGGTGGTTGATAAACATTTCAACAACAATCTGACATATAATTCCAAAATAACAAAACCTAAACTTACCTCCAGAAATGGCCTTTCTGAACTGGGAATTAGGGAACTGAATTCTTACCCAAAAGCAATTAAATGCCCTTGAATAGGTAAATTATGACTTCATAAGGGTGTTCTCAGTGCAATCAAGAGCCATGTGTTTAGCACGGTAAGAGAACTGTAGGAGAGTTGGGAAGAATGACAACACTTTGTCCTGAAGGATGTTCAGAAAAATTATTTCGCCTTTTACTAGTCATATCTCTCTCTAAAAATCTTGCCAAAATGTAAATGAATATTGAATTATAAAATAGATTAAAGTATTTAATTTCTGTCTGCACAATGGTTAAAATGCAAAGTAACAAAAGAAACAAAGGAAAATGAATGAAACTAAAGCAAAATACATCTTATGGCTTTGTATCAAATTACCCTTGAGTTTGTTTAATCTCCATATGATTTATACATGAAGAGCTACTAATTTGTGATATTGTTTGGAGAACTCAGAGGTATCAGAATGAAACCAGTTTTTCCAAACTAAAATGAGTTGGGAAGATAAGAAAATCCACCATTTAAAATAAATTGGCTCAGGGACTAGCTAAAACTCAGGACAAAGCTATATCACAATGAAATCCTTATTGGAGACTTAGCTTTGACCTATCAGTAAATACAAAATTCTCGTTTTAGTCCTTTGCAGCAATAGATATCATTTATTTATCAAGTTGATTTTGCTGTGACAGTTTGCATAATTCAATAATTTAAGAAATTTACACAATTTTAAAGACAAAACAAGGATGTATTAAAATTAGAAAAACCGATTTTCTACCAATCCATGTTTTTCATAATTGATTTAATACAACAATAGGTTGGCCTTCAATTGCGCAGAATCTAATTATTGGATTTAGTGCTGTAATTCTTGAAGACTGGTGGGATTATACCTTTATCTTCCTCGTGTTCTCCTTGTTTTTGTAGTCAGACTAGAACAGAGCCAAGTGGCTTGCTATCTCTATTATCTTCCTATCTCACTTCTAGCAGGCCTAATCAAAGAGAGAATATATATGTGGAGATGGGAGATAATAGCTCTTTTACGTTGCTTTAGCATAAATTCTAGTGGATTGAAAGCTTAAAATAATATTGAAAAGTATTATGACTCCAGAAAGCATCTGGTTGGGTAGCTATATCCCAGCTAGGGGTCAATTCTAAGAATTATGGAGAGAGGGGAAGCAGGGCAACTATGTCAGACATCAATTAAGGCTACAAAAATAAAGGTTTTTTTTGTTGTTGTTTGAGAAACTTACTGAATTTGCCCGTCTTAGAGAACACAATCATTCAATGTATATTCAGAAATACATGTATTTTGTGATACCTATTTATCCTTGGTAGTTTCTAGCTATGAAACCCATGTCATTAATTGAGAATTAATCCTTTTAGGGACCAAATTTAACATTTGATGGGAGTCTTCTCAAACACATGGTGTAAGTGATCCTGGTCCATTGAAAACCGGTTCATCAAACAGCAGTTGTGCTGCTACGCAGATGCCCGTCCTCCACCAACAAGGACCTTCTGACTTAGGTGTTTGGATGGAGGCTGTACGTCTGTATGTTTTAAATTTCTGCCATTGACTGTGAAATGCAGCTAGGAGTTATCCTCTAAGGAAAGTCACTGCTCGTAGCTTGCATCTTGTTGCTATGGATAAGAATTCAGAACCACCTTATTTCTATTGCACAAGCTACTGCTTGTCAGATTAACTACACTTCCCTGTGATATTTTGCAATGTGAATTTTGCTCCCATAGTTTTCACTTCATTCCATTCATCCTGGGCTTCGACTTCCTATTCATACTGTTCTACCTTACAGTAAAGATTTTTCTCGTTTATGAAGAGAAAATAAAATCAAAATTAAGCAGTTCTACCTTCTTTCACTTGATGACTTTTAAAAAATATTTTTCAAGTAGTAAAGTCTATTCTGTCTTTATTGCTGTCTTTTTCTGCAAAGCTAGTTTCAACTTCCTGATGCAAATCTTTATTGTTTTTTGTTATATCCTGCTCCCTGAAACTATAATCTGAATAGCTGAATTTGTTTACATGTTTCTCTTTTTTCTTTCCTCTGTTACCTGCTAAGTGATTCAGGTGCCAGAGTTTAGTTTGAGCCTCCATCAGGACAGAACTGTCTTTCACAATAATAGACTATCTGGCATTTCAATGTTCTGAATGTTTTGAAATAAACCTTTCTTATATCTGGCACATTTTTCATAATGTGCTTGACATTCTTTTCTTTGGTTATAATAGATTGTGAGGTGTTTTCACTTTCTCCCAAAGTTTCTATTACTTCTACTTTGAAAAGCATTAATTTATGTTGGTCAGAGTGGAATTAATTCAAGGGGAACAAATGCTTTCTCCCAAAAAAGCAGCTTCTTAAAAATCTTGCTTTGTCCTTTTCTAAAGGATTTGCCAGGCAAATCAAGAATTTTAGAGTATATTCTCTTTTCTTGATAGTCCCTCTATACAAACATTTCTATATCAATAGTCAGCTCAGACAAGGTTTTATGTAAATAGAATTTTTAATTAGTTTTTATAATAGAAAAAAAATTGGAATCATCTAATGTGTCCAGTGGTCCATAGTCAATATTTAACAGTATATATGGGTGCTAATTTAGGCAACATTGAAAAAGGTGTTTTGAGATATGACATGGAAAAATACTTATGTAATACAAAAGTAGATCTTAAAATTGTATAAAAAACGTGTTCTAAAAATATATGCATACAAAAATCAAACTTTTTAAAAGTTATTTTATTATGATTATTGCATTATGGTTTTCTTTTTTAATTTTCTTAAGTTTCTATTGTCATATACTATTGTAAAAATAAGGAAAATTTATTAGATCATTTTTATCACATACACATTCTGTAGTTGCACCAGACCAATCTGCTTCAACTTTTATGTAACAAAGTTGTAAATTATTTTTCGGTTGCCATGAACTCTTAGGTCACATAACCTTAGGTTGTATGCCCAGATGAACCAAGTGTGCAACCACAGGGGAAACCTAAGTGCGTAAAGAGTGGGAACTGAATTAAGAAGCTGACATTGCATAACAAGATCTAGGATCCAATCAGATAGAGCTCTGGAATCATTCCATCACAGGATCCAGTCAAATCATGCCTCCTGGCATCACCTGATTGCAAGACCCAATCAGGTCACAGCTCATTATCCTATGCTTATAAAACTTGACCCAGCCCCCAGCTTGGGGGAACATTGCTTTGAAAATTATCACCAGTGTTCTCCTTACTTATTACAAGTCATAAAATCCCCTTGCTAAATCTTCCATCATTGTGGTCATTGGGTTGATACCTGCTAAGTGTCCAAACCCACCCACTATGTAGGTAACAAAATTCTGGTGACCCAGATGGAATTGGGACACAGGTCCTGACCCCAAATTCCTCAAAGGCTCCTTACGAATGAAACAGTAGGCAGAGGCAGCTTGCCTGGACTAACCGACTTACGCTGCCTGAGAGGGGTTGGGTGCCATTCTCACGGGCCTCCAGCTTGGTGTCCTGCCCACTGGATTGTCACTAGGACCTACCCTGATGGATCACTGGGACATTTTGTTTGACATTCCTTTGGGGAAGTAAGTGAACTTTGCCCTGTGGGCTGACTAGAAGGGTAATTCTCTGCATGTAGCAGCAAGATCTTTGGACCAAGCACAGCACACCTCTGATTGTGTTTCTCTCCCTGGCTGCTTTGTGATCTGGGGGACTGAGAGACACCCCTGTCCTGATAAGGGCAATCTGGAGCTAGATAGCTGACTGTGGGACTAGTTTTAGGAATTAGTTGTGTTGAGAGACAGGTTTTCATAGGAGGTGGAAGGGCTTGGTCTCCCTGAGCACCCTGTTTGCCATAACCTGAATCATCTACCAGAAGCTGGAGCTTTGGCATTTGATGCAAAAAAAAAAAAAAAAAAAAGAAAAGAAAAAAAAAGGCCAGATGTGGTGGCTCATGCCTGTAATCCTAGCACTTTGGGAGGCTGAGTTGGATGGATCACCTGGGGTCAGGAGTTCGAGACCAGCCTGGCCAACATGGCAAAACCCCATCTCTACTTAAAATACAAAAATTCGCTGGGCGTGGTGGTGGGTGCCTGTAATCTCAGCTACTAGGGAGGCTGAGGCCAGAGAATTGCTTAAACCCGGGAGGTGGAGGTTACAGTGAGCCAGGATGGTGCCATTGCACTCCAGCCTAGGCGACAGAGCGAGACTCTGTTTCAAAAAAAAAAAAGTTGAACCCAGAGTGAGCCAAGAGTTGTGGGATCTGTGTCACCACCAATCCTGCCTCTAAGCCTCTTGCAGCTTGCACTAGACATTGAATAGGGATCCTAGGAAATGGGGAACGTTGTAGCAGGACTCTAGCAGCACAAGTCATACAAGTAAACTACAAAAAGTAGAAGGGTGATTGGTAATGCTGATATCTCAATTGGTCAAGATTGCTTTTAAGGCATTTAACATCTGTGACCAAGTCCAAGAAGGGCAAAAACAACTCGAGATGAGACAACAAGCTATGCTGCTTACCACAGTTCTTAATTGCAACCAGCCAGCACACAAGGCATTTACTGGAAAAGACAAACAGCCATGGGTAAGACCCCCTAAGGTCCTCACTGCCTAGCCAAAAGGGCTACCCACCCTTGAGGCCACAGCAATGTGCATATTGTAAACTAGAAACAATTAGAAGCAATTAGAAACAGGAGTGTTCTAACGGTCTGGGGGAGGATAGAAGAGGGAGAAATAATGAGACCCTGAGGGTGGGGGGCTCCTCTACAATCTAGGAATCCTGGGTAACAATTGCTATGGGAAAGAGACTCATGGGCTTTCTGACACTAGAGCTAAACTTCTTCCATTAGTCTCCCCTTCCTGCTGCTCTGCCTCTTTGCTACCCTATTCTCTCTAAAATTTGATGAAGGGCTTCAGCCATGTGGGATAGATGAATTTCAGCTAAAATTGCTAGTCTGACAGAGGCACAGTTTGAATCTAACTGTCCTTTTAAGTAGTGAGTTGTACCTAACCCATGGTTAAAGTTTTAAAAAATTAATGCTACAAGATCATTATTTACATCTGGTGGTATGTACAGGTCTAACTGTATTTGTCTATGGTACCAAATTGGCATATAAAAAAATAAGTACTTCTAAACTAAGCAAATAAAAGTCAATGCTTTTCAAATTCACATGCCTGAGTAATCATTTAGATAATAAAACCAGTCTTAAGTCTTAATAAAACTGTTGGTTTGATGGGGATGTTTGTCTTTTGAAATTTAACTTTAAGGTTCTTACTTTCCTGACACTTACCTGATATGCAGTTATATAAGGTAATTAACAGATAATTTGCAATGATGACTAGCTTTGTCTAATGTGTCAGTTCTTGTAAGTAATCTAGGTAAACTGCTAAAAACAAATTAGGTAAAGGTAAATGGGATAAATATCTATAAATAAATTTTTTATGTAATTTGAAATCCTAAATTAAATAATGGATAATCATTGAATCTGTGGCTCAGTTCCAAATTAGACAAAAACCGGAACAAATTGCTGATTGGCTTCTTATATTTGATAGAAAGACTGATGTGATTTGACTATGTCCCCACCCAAATCTTATCTTTAGTAGTTCCAATAATCCCCACATGTCACAGAAGGACCCAGTGTGAGGTGATTGAATCATGGGGGCAGTTACCCTCATACTGTTCTTGTGACAGTGAGTGAGTTCTTATGAGATCTGATGGTTTTATAAGGGGCTTTCCCTGCTTTTGCTTGGCACTTCTCCTTGCTGCTGCCCTGTGAAGAAGGATATGTTTTCTTCCCATTCTGCCATGATTGTAAGTTTCCCCAGGCCTCCCTAGCCATGCTGAACTGTAAGTCAATTAAATCTCTTTCCTTTATAAATTATCCAGTCTCAGGTATGTCTTTATTAGCAGCATGAAAATAGACTAATACAGTGAATTGCTACTGGTAGGGTGCTGCTGTAAAGATACCTGAAAATGTGGAAGTGATTTTGGAACTGGATAATAGGCAGAGATTGAAACAGTTTGGAGGGCTCAGAAGAATATAGGAAAATGTGGGAAAGTTTGAAACTTCCTATAGACTTGAAGAGCTCAAAAGACAGGAAGATGTGTGGAAGCTTGGAACTTCCTAGAGACTTGTTGAATGGCTTTGACCAAACAATGAAATCCAGCCTGAGGTGGTCTTAGATGGAGATGAGGAACTTGTTGGGAACTGGAATAAAGGTGAAAGCTATGTTTTAGCAAAGAGATTGGCAGCATTTTACCCCTGTCCTAGAGATTTTTGGAACTTTGAACTTGAGAGAGATGATTTAGAGTACCTAGTGGAAGAAATTTCTAAGCAGCAAAGTGTTCAAGAGGAAGCAGTGCATAGAAGTTTGGAAAATGTGCAGCCTGATGATGCAATAGAAAAGAAAACCCCATTTTCAGGGG
Organism: Piliocolobus tephrosceles; assembly: GCF_002776525.5. Lineage (NCBI taxonomy): Eukaryota > Metazoa > Chordata > Mammalia > Primates > Cercopithecidae > Piliocolobus > Piliocolobus tephrosceles. The sequence goes on along the minus strand of NW_022300975.1, from coordinate 2,921,250 downwards.
AGAAATTCAAGCCTGCTGTGGAAATTTGCATGACTAACAGGGAGCTGAATGTTAATCACCAAGGCAATGGGGAAAATGTCTCTAGGACATGTCAGAGGCCTTTGATGCAGTCCCTCCCACCACAGGCCCAGAAGCCTAGGAGGAAAAAATGGTTTCCTGGGCCAGACCCAGGGTCCCCTGCTGCGTGCAGCCTAGAGACTTGGTGCCCTGCATCCCAGCTGCTCCACCCATGGCTATAAGGGGCCAAGGTAGAGTTCAGGCTGTAGCTTCAGAGGGTGCAAGCTCCAAGCCTTGGCAGCTTCCATGTGGTGTTGAGCCTACAAGTGCACAGAAGTCAAAAATTGAAGTTTGGGAACCTCTGCCTAGATTTCAGAGGATGTATGGAAATGCCTGGATGTCCAGGCAGAAGTTTGCTGCAGGGGCAGGGCCCTCACACGGACCCTTTTCTAGGGGCAGTGCAGAAGGGAAAAGTGGGATTGGAGCCCCCATACAGAGTCCTCAATGGGGTACTGCCTAGTGGAGCTATGAGAAGAGGGTGACTATCCTCCAGACCCCAGAGTGGTAGATCTACTGACAGTTTGCACTGTATGCCTGGAAAAGCTGCAGACGCTCAACACCAGCCTGTGAAAGCAGCTGGGAGTGGGGGCTACCCCATGCAAAGCCACAGGGTGGAACTGCCCAAGGCCGTGGGAGCCCACCTCTTATATCAGTGTACCCTGGATGTAATGCTATCAAAGGAGATAATTTTGGAACTTTAAGGTTTAATGACTGCCCAGCTGGATTTTGGACTTGCCTAGAGCCTGTAGCCTCTTTGTTTCAGCCATTTTCTCCCATTGGAATGGGTGTATTTACCCAATGCCTGTACCCCCATTGCGTCTAGGAGGTAACTAACTTGCTTTTGATTTTACAGGCTCATAGGCAGAAGGGACTTGTGTTGTCTCAGATGAGACTTTGGACTTAGACTCTTGGGTTAATGGTAAAATGAATTAAGACTTTGGGGTACTGTTGGAAGGGCATGATTGTGTTTTGTAACATGAGGACATGAGATTTGGGAGGGGGCAGGGGCAGAATGATATGGTTTGGCTGTGTCCTCACCCAAATCTCATATTGAATTGTAGTTCCCATAATCCTCATGTGTTGTGGGAGGGACCTGGTGGGAGGCAATTGAACCATGGGGTTGGTTACCTTCATGCTATTCTCTTAATAGTGAGTGAGTTCTCATGAGATCTGATGGTTTTATAAGGGGCTTCCCCAGCTTTTGTGCAGCACTTCTCCTGCTGCCACCATGTGAATAAGGATGCATTTGCTTCCCCTTCTGCCATGCTTCTAAGTTTCCTCAGGCGTTTCCAGACATGCTGAACTTGAGTCAATTAAACCTCTTTCCTTTATAAATTACCCAGTCTCAAGTATGTCTTTATTAGCAGAGTGAGAACAAACTAACACAAAGACTAAATATGTTTGGGTCTATAAATATGCATAAAAATTACGTTAAAGGAAAACATGTTTTTCTAAAAATCATAAAATGTTTTTTGTGTGTGAAATACTAATATCTTAGAGACAATTGAAGTTTTTGTGCTTACTGTGTTTTTAATAAAATTTAGGAATACTGAGAGTTTAAAAAAATTCTAACTAATTTATGATTCTATGTATGAGGTATGCCAAAAGTAAGATGTGTTATTAATAAGAAAAAATTATGAGAAAGACATAAAATGTGTTCTTTATTGAGAAAAAGAGTAATTTTGTCTTATTTGGAAGTTATTTAAAGGGAGGTCTAAAATATGGATTTAGGAAGAAATTAGAAACAAGATAGAAGGGAGCCAGCAAATAGGAGAGAGAGAGAGAGATGTGAAGAAAGTTATAAATGTGAAGATGTATAGTTTGTATGAGGAAGAATCATATGTAGTAAATCTTTGTCCTAGTGTGAAATGACTCATTATTGAAGAAAGATAAAGTATAAGACAAGGCAGAAAGTCCAAGCATGTTGTTGACCATGTGAGTAAGTAGTGATAAGGTTTATAAAAAGGAAGTTTCTGAAAGAAATTTGAGGTTTGATTAAATTGACTGTAAGTAAAACAATTATTTATAACATTCTTTCTAAAGAATGAACTTTGATGTTAAAACACACTGATACAGAACTTAAAATTTTGGTCCCCCTATATTAAAACAGGGGTTTCTTAAAATATTGGTTTGTTCTTAATAAGACTGGAAGAGGTTTTAATTTTTAATTCTGAAATTTGTTTCTTTAATAGCCTTTCTCTGAATTATGAATTCGTTTCTATTTCTGTCACATTCCTTCCTGAGAACTGTCTAGTTTCCCTGGTTTCAGATTTATCTTGAAGTTCTTAGAAAAGCAATGTTTTACTCCAGTATAACTTGATTTTGTATTAGTGTTTTCTTAATGTGTCTGAATTGTTTCCTGTAACCAGAACTTCTAGGCAGTTACTAAATTTATTTCCCTGCTCAAGGTTACTGCCTAAAAAGCAAAGATTGTTTAGGAAAACTGAGCTTTAAAAGGGTTAAGGTTTTTACATAATTACCTGTATTCTATAGAAGTCTTTTGATTGTCACTCTGGTTCAATGAGTAACTATTATTTAGGAGCAACCTATGATTCTGTTGAAGGAAGTACTTTGATTCTTTTTTTTTTTTTTTTTTTTTTTACATCTTTGGCAGATTTTCCAGGATCCAAATCTGAATTCAAGCCTCTTAGCCTAAAATTAACTTTGAGATTTTTCCAGGTGGGCCCCCGGAGAGCCTCAAAGAGTATATTTCTCACCTTGTGGAGGTTTTAAATGATGAGACTTATTTGGTAAATAATATGGGAAGTGTTGTCAAATAAGGAATGATGCTTAACTTCAAGTTATATTTATGTAAGTGTGTTATTAAGAGGTGTGAAATTGTATGAGATTCCTAAAATACTGATATGCCAAGATACATGTCATAATTATGATTATGGTTTTGGATGGTTGAATGCCAAAGAAATACGTAAATTTCCTTGTCAATTGTAAATTCTCATCAGATTTCTGAATATGCCTGTTCTAGGTTTTTGTTATCCACAGTTTATTATTTTAAATTCTTCTCTGGAAGCATTTGCAATTGGCTGTAGTCCAAAATTGCCAAATAAGATTGAGCAGAACAAAATTAATGACATGAAATTAAGTAATTGATAAGGATAATGTTTTATGACTTAAATGTTTTATTTTTCAGATTCAAGGAAATTTTTTGTCATAAGCTTTCTATAGTTTGCAATAATCAGATAAAGTATCCTTTGTGAATAATGGTGGAAGCATTTTTTTTTCTATTTGATTTCTGGACTCCTATAAAATTCAGAAACTTTTTGTGAGTATTCTTACTTTTATTTAGTAAGTCCAGTAAAAAAAAAAAAAATCTCTCTTTGTAAGCAGGATACAATTGGAAACATTGGTTATATTACTAAAGTTTGGACTGAAATGTCACATTTTAAAATGTACATGAAATGCCTGGTTTCATGAGTTCCAGCTTTACAGTGAGTGAATGAAAACTGTCACTTCCTAGCAGGCCCAAGAACCTTAAGACGGTAAGTAAAATCTGAAGCTTGCCTTGATTTGGATTTCTAGTTGCAAGAGGTCCTAAATCTGAGATTTCCTATATGATCAATGTGGAGAGAAAGAGTTATGTTTCTAAGGAAAGCAAAAGTACATTTGTTACTAGATTGTAACCCTGTGCATTGTGTTCAAGTCCTTGTTATCTGCCTGTAGACTGGACTAGATCCTGAATTCTCCTCAGTTCCCCTAATATTTGGTTTTAACTAATTCCTGATGAACTCCCCCAGCCCTCTTCCCTCAGTCCAGGCTAGGAATGCTCTAGGGACGTTCAGGGGATTTCTCCTTCTTAAATCTGACCAACTAGAGGAATTAGATTTCAGAATTGGCGACAAGCTAGACTCAGGATACTAGGGTCTCCCCGTCTCAAAGCAGTTGATGCTGTCCCTTCCTTTGTAAAAGCCACAGAGAAGATATTTATGGGCCACCCCTGACTGTCTACATTCCATGCCCTGTCGAGGCACTCCTCAATTTACATCACAAGCTGTCAAGCAAACTATGCAGATCTCTTTCTATCCTCACTTCACCTTACCAGCATCCAATGTAACTTGCTTAATCTTACCACTTTATTTAACTTTCCTCATGCCCACTCTGCCCAACAAGCAGAACTGCATGCTCTTACCAGTGCATGTCTTTTAGCCAAAAGTTAAAGGCCAGTATCAACAGACCACATCCATGGCAGTAGCTAAGACCCTATTGGAAAAATAAGACCCTATTGGAAAAATACCAACCTGGTATAATTCTTGAGAGCTTCCTAGTGACTAAGAAACTTATTTTACAGGGCAAATTATTCAAATGTTTCAAAATTTGGCCAATTTATCAACATCTCCATTGTGCTTACCACCCCCAGTCCTCTGGACTAGAGAAATAGACCAATGGACCAATGGAATAATAAAGCCCTATTGGTGAATATCTGTGCAGCATGCCATGGCTAAAAGAAGGAGACCCTTTCTTTAGTTTTCCTTAACCCATGCAAACATTCTTGGAAACCTGCTAGGCCCACATTTGCTTCTCCCAAAAAGGGGGAAATAATACTTAAGTTATCCTCACCAGGAGATTTGGCCATAGAAATAGCTCTCACCCAAGTTCCTATCTATTCAGTTGATCTCACCAATGTTACCCACCCTGCTCTCCAAGAGCTACATGAGAGTTTGGGGGCAAAATCCAACACCAACGATAACCCTGCAGATTATAATTGGGGCCACTTTCAAGGATGCGATTTACCCAGAGGGGTTAACTCTAGTGAAGGAGCTAGACTAGGAAGGCTTCTGGGGTCCTGGTTTGTACTGGGTTGTGTTTGCAATGGATATATGGTCACAAAGCTTTCCTGCACTGTTAATAGGGTTTCCCACTTCACCACCCAAGCCATCAGGACACAGTGGAGGTCTCTAGACAACCACATTGCTGTCGACTATCACCTCACTGCACAGGGTGGTGTTTGTGCTGCCGCTAACACTTGCTGCTGTACCTGGGTAAATATTTCCAGTCCGGTTTAATTGGGAACATCTAAGGCCTACAGCGAGCAAAATCTCTGAAAGGGACACCTTCAGGGAGCCTCCTAGCTGAACCTGGTGGGTACAATTTCCAGTGTTGAGATATTTTCAGAGGATTTCTCCCAGTATAGGATTTCTTCTGTGTTTCACCCTACACGTCTTAATGATTCCCCTTATATTTGAGCTAAGCATTTAGCGCCTCTTTAAAATTGTTCTAGCCTGTTTTAACAGATGTCTGTAATAGACCCCCGCCAGGATCTTGCTCATGCAATCTTTGAGACTTTAAATTCACTCCAGCTGGAAATCAGAACAGCTCAAGAGACTTTGGTTCAAATTTAATAGGTACCTTAGTGCCTCTCATAAGTAAGTGAGTCTAGTTGCTCCATTGGCCACTGCCCCGCGTCTAGGGTCCCTGATGGACCTGAAGCAGGTAGCCAACTACTTCTACACTGTCACAGAATGCAATGTGGTCCACCAACAGGTTTAAGCCAATTCTTCAAGATGGATCCTGAGTGGCTAACTGGGCCTCCATTTAAAATAGAGCAAAGCAGCCATTTGCCAAGTAGGGGTGACATACATGCTCTGAGTTCCTGGAAAGCCTGCAGCATTGAACTTTGAGGCTTTCAGGATTCACACAAACCAGTCAATTAAAGCTCACGGAGTTAGCTAATCAGGGCTCAGCTGTATTGACCAATCAGAACTAAGTTAGTTTCAAGTTTCAACCCTATATTTGCATAGAGAGTCTTGATTTGGAATCTGGGTGGAAACTTTTGCTGTAAGACTTAGGGTTCTCTTTGTTCTCTGGAACTGGTAATGTTGTTAACTCTTTATGCCTTTACCTACAACCAGATCAAAACAACATCTGAAATGTAACTCTGATACCAGGGCACGAAACAATTACGTTCCTCTGACCGAGGTCTATACCCTTCATCAGCAGGAAGTGGCTAAAGTAGTCGTAGCTCATGTTCCCTCAAGATTGAGGAATGGATATAAAAAGGGGGGGATGTGTAGCTGCACCAAACCAGTCTGGTTCAACTTTCATGTAACAATGTTGTAAGTTGTTTTTCAGTTGCCATGGACCCTTAGGTCAATCAACCCGAACTTGCCCAGATGAACCAAGTATGTAACCACAGGAGGAACCTCTAAGTACTTGGACCAAGGAGTGGGAACTAAATTAATAAGCAGATCCAGGATCCAAACAGATCAAGCTTTTGCATCACCCCATGGCAGGATCCAGTCAGATCATACCTCCAGGAGAATCCAGTCAGATCATACCTCCTGGCATCACCTCATTACAGGATCCAGTCAGGTTATAGCTCATTACCTATGCTTATAAAACCTGATCCAGCCCCCAGTTTGGGGAAACACTGCTTTGGGGACTAATGCCCAGTGTTCTCCTTACTTGTTACAAGCAATAAAATCCCCTGATGCCCGCTAAGCGACCAAAACTCCTCCTTGTGTGGGTCCTAGGCCTAGCTGAGTTTCTCATTTTTACACCTTGTCCTAGAATCTGTTTAATAATCACTTCTCAGATATAACATAGAGAACACAGGAAACAGTTGTGTGCTAAGTAATTGTTTTGATTCTCTCTCCTTCATGACAGCTAGCATTTAAGAACTTACTATGTGTGAGGCATAGTGCCAAGGTTCAAAGTACAGTGTTTTATGTATCTAATTTAGATATTGCCTTGTTTAAGCCTTAAAAGAAATCTTGTGCTTTGTAAATGAGGACACTGAAGCTCAGATTGCCCAAGGTCACACAGCTGATATGTGGTGGGATGTATTTGACACAAGGTCTCTAATGACAAAGCCATAATCTTTCTGCTACAAAGTGAACATTACCATACTTCTTCCATACCACAGTGCTTGGCTAATATAGCAGCCCCTAACAGAATTATTTATGTAGTAATTATACAAATTAGACAAATAGTTATACAAATAAATCTCCATTCCCCAGCCCTTCAGTGAAATTCTTTTATTGAATTAAACTGAATTTTGAGGCAATTTAGATTCACATGCAGTTATAAGAACAATACAAAGAGATCAGATATACCCTTTACCCAGTATACCCCAATGGTAACATCTTGCAAAACTATTGTAGTACAATATTGTCACTATGTTGTTGACATTGATACAGTCAAAATACAAACATTTCCATCACCACAAGGATCCCCCATGCTGACCTTTTGCAGCCACATCCACCTTCTTGCCCATACCACTTAACCTCTGGCAACTACCAAGCTGTTCTCTATTTGTATAATCTATCATTTAAAAAATGTTAAGTGAATAGACTCACACAGTATGCAACCTTTGGGGATTGGCTTTTTAAACTTAACCTAATTCTCTGGAGATTCATCCAAGTTGCTGTAGACAGCAATAATTGATTCATTTTTACTGCTGCGTAGTATTTTATGGCGTGGAAGTGCTGCAGTTTATGTAACCATTCACCCATTGCAGGATATCTGGGTTATTTCCAATTTTTGGCTATTATATATAACATTGCTAGGAACACTACTGTATACATTTCTGTGTGACTATAAGTTATTATTTATCTGTGATAAATGCTCAGGGGCACAACTGCTGAGCTATTTGGTAGCTGCATGTTGTGTTTTCAATGAAACTGTCAAACTGTTTTCGAGAGTTGCTATGTCACTTTATATTTTCGTCAGCAGCGCATGAATGATCCAGTTTCTCTACATCCTGGCCAGTGTTTGGTGTTGTCATCATTTTTTATTTTAGCCATTCTGAAAGGTGTGTAGTGATATAGTGGTTTGAATTTGTGTTTCCTTGATGTCCAATAATGTTAAACATCTTTTCATGGGCTTATTTGATATCCGTATATCCTCTTAGATGCAACGTCTTTTTATGTATTTTGCTTATTATCTCATTGTAGTCTTTGCTTTTTCACTATTATTGCATTTATTCAAGATGCTAGTCCTTTGCCAGAAATGTGCTTTACAAATATTTTCTCTCAGCCTGTAGTTTGGTTTTTTGTTCTTTCTCTTTTTTTAAAGACAGACTGTCACTCTGTTGCCCAAGCTGGAGTGCAGTGGCATGATCATGGCTCAATTCAGCCTTGAACTTCTGGGCTCAAGGGATCCTCCTACCTCAGCCTCCTGAGTAGCTGGGACTACAGACATGAACCACCATGCCCAGCTATTAATAATTTAAGAATTTTTGTAGAGATGGGATCTCACTATGTTACCCAGGCTAGTCTCAAACTCCTGGCCTCATGCGATCCTCCTGCTTTGGCCTCCCAAAGTGTTGGGATTATAGGAGTGAACCACCATGCCTGGTCTCTCTTAATGGAGTTTTTCACAGTGTGAAAGTTTTAAATTTTGATGAAACTCAGTTAGAAACTTTTTAAATGGAATCTTGTGTTTAGTGTCAAGTCCAAGAACTTTTTGCCTAGCTGTAGCTCCTGATAATTTTATAATTTTTTTTTTCCTAAAATGTTTTACAGTTTTAAGTTTTACATTTAAGGCCAGGCTTATCTTGGACACTTCCTGTCCTAGTGCTAGAATCAGCAGTTTCTCCAAGGAGCCCCTGTTTCTTTTACTGGAGGATGGTATTAGAAACCAAGATCTGGGTGCTAGGCATGCTCGTTGTTATTGAGCTGTCATTGCTTTTAGGTTCTATCAGTCCACAAAGGAAGAAGATACACTAACCGACATACTAAAGTTTTCATATATGTTTCTATAACTATTTTATATGCAAACATCTATATTTATATTAAGTTAAACATGAGTTGATACTGATACTGATGTCTTCCACTCTACTCTGTTGCCACATGGATCGTTCTATCTTCCTTTCTTTGCTTACTTGTAAATTCCCAATACTGAGAAAATTGACTCGTGTTATCTACCATCTATTTACTTAATTATTCATTCTAGTATCCATGTGTAGTAGTATCAGAATTGTTAGGCTGTACCTCAGTGGGAAATAAGTTTACTAACTAGAGTACAGTGCACATGTACAGTAACTTTTGCTTTAGTATTGGAGACTCCACTGATTTCCAAAGTTACTTAGGTCAACACCTATTTCCTTACCCTCTTCAGTGAGATTGTTCCATATATTTGTAATACAATTGGATTGTTTTTTCACCATCTGCATTCTGTCCTGGGATTTCCTGACCTTCTAAATGCTTTTTTAAAATTTGGATACATTAAGGTTTACTCTTTGTGCTATAAAGTTCTATGGGTTTTGATAAATGTGCAATATCAGGTATTCACGATTACATTGTCATAAAGAACATATGCCCTAAAAGATCTCCTGCACTTCACCTATTCAGCCTTCTCCTTTCTCCATGGCAACCACTGTTTTCTTTATGGTCTGTATAGTTTTATCTCTTCCAGAGTGTCATAAAATTGGAATAATATAGTATGTAGCCTTTTCCGACTGGCTTCTTTCATGGTGTAATGTGTGTTTAGGATCCATCCATGTCTTTGTGTGGTTTAAGACCTCATTTCTTTTTTTAAATCACTGATTAATATTTATAAAATTAATATTCATATTATCCAATATGGTGCATATGGATGCACCATAGTTTGTCCAACACCAATTGAGGGACATCTTGGTTGCCTTCAGTTTATTTTTGTGATGATGAATAAAGCTACTATAGACATGCCTGTGCAGATTTTTGTGTGGACATAAATGTTCAAATCAGCTGGATAAATATCTATAAGTATGATTGCTAGATGTATGGTGAGACTATTAACTTTGTAAGAAACTGCCAAACTGTATTCCAAGATGACTGTACCTTTTTGCATTTCCACCAGCAATGAATGAGGGTTCCTATTGCTCCATATCCTCACCAGCAATTGGTTGTGTGTGTGTGTGTGTGTGTTTTAAATTTTAGACATTTTAATTGATGTGTAGTAGTCAGTTTTATTTTTATTCTTAAAAACTACCAAAGGACAACATTTTTTTGTTGATTTTTTGGCAATGCAGGAGAATTTAAGGCAAAGATACTGTTCAAACACCGAGAATCACTGACTTGGCCTCCATCCTACAGAATGAGGATTGGCCTCACTGCTAAGGAATTTGCTTTAAAGCCTGGGAGAGTTTATGTTTGTAACATTCCCTTAAATCTACGGTTCTCAGTCCTATCAGACTCAATGTTCCCTTACAACAAATGTTTGTAATGCCCTGTTTGCTATGCCAAAATGAAAGTTATCAATAATATAACCTAACTATATAGTTTTTAAAAAATCAATGTAATAAAAAGAGAAACTTTAAAAATTAAGAAATTCTATGTCCCAATATGTAAATGTTCAGTCTTAATCACATTAAAAGACAATGAAGTAGTGAGATATCAGTGCCTTCTTGAATAAGTAGGTGAGAAGAGTGAAAGTCATTCTATATAAGACAGAGAAATTGAAGCAGTGATAGCTTAGTCCATTTGGGCTGCTATAACAAAAATATTATAGACTGGGTGGCTTAAACAAACATTTCTTTCTCATAGTTCTGGAGGCTGGGAGTCCCAGATCAGGGTGCCAGTATGGTTGGGTTCTGGTAAGGATGTTCTTCCCTATTGCAGATTGCTGACTTTTCATTGTATCTTCACATGACTGAAAGAGAGCTAGAGAGATCCCTGGGGTCTCTTGCATAAGGATACTAATCCCATTCATGAGGGAGACACAGACATTTAGTCTGTTGCAAGTGGTATGGGTGGACACTGGAATAAAATCTAGTATTACTCTTGTGTATGAGAAAAAGAGGGCTTATTTGTATGTAATGAGAGGGAACAACCCCAGTCAAAGTATGAATACATTATAGACTTGAAGTGGAAACAATGAGGATATATGGTTATTGCAAACCAGTTCAGAATTACAAGTATGGTGTTAAAATTTCCTATATTATGATATAGGATATAATAGTGATGAAGTATCACACCTCCTCATATTTTGAAATCCCATTACATATTAGAACATATGTTCAGTCTTGGCTAAAAAGGCATGGGAGGCTATATTCTTCAGTAGGCAATAGGGATTATAGAGTGGACTAGAAAGAAACAGTAAAATAAGAGGCTACACAGAAATTGTGTGGTGAACCATCAGGGATAGCTGTGGAGTAAGAACTGAAAACAGACAATCCCAAAGTAATCTTAATGCTATTTTCACAACATAAGTTTTTATCCTTGTACTACAAAAATAATGTTAAATGTAACCATGTGAAATTAAAAAAGAAAATTTATAGTGAAATGTAGTGAGATCCCCATGTGTTCTGATAATTTAATAATATTTGGCATCAAGTCACTTAAAAGAAGTCCCACATCTATTATGTATTTGCAATCTGCCTTGTCGTTTTTGCAGTAATTTCACTTCTGCACTAAAACCCTTTTTAACTAATATGCAATTGGAAAGCTATACTACATTGAGTAGATGGAAAGCAAAGAGTAAGTAAATTATTCAATAGTTTCAAAATAATGTCTTTATCCCATTTAAGCTTTTCTCTCTGTAACATTCTTCACTTCAATTACATTGACTTATTGCATAAACATGTAAATTTTTTCAGTATTTTGTCTAGTAAAAGTATCATTGATTTATACTTGTAGTGGGTTTGGCGTCATGGGACATTAAAACATTGTGCAAGAGGGTATTTCCTGCATTGGATTGTCCTGTGTGTTTTAGAGTATCTAGCATCCTTGTTCCTACATACTAAATGCCTAAGCTTCCATGTCTCTGTCCCCAGTCATCAGACAACCAAAAATGCTCCTATGTTTCCAAGATGGCCCGTAACCAACAGTACCTGACTTGTTAAGAATCACTCAGCCTAAATCTATGGATTCTATACTTGCATGATGAGTATAATAAGTTTCAGCTGTTTGATTTTATAAAAAGAAGTTCGGACAAATGGGTTTTGTAATGATTTCCTGGTGTCAGAAGAGGACATAATATATATGTTTGGTGAAATGGGAGTGTTAGAGCTGAGGTTAAATAAGTGTCATATTTTTTAAAGGGGGTTACAGAAAATGTTCTTAAGGAGTAAACCAGCTATTAGCAAAGAAGATACCGGGAAAACTTAGATTAGAAACTAATTTGCTCTTATTTTGTTCTTGTTCTTATTGTTTTGGTTTACAAAGGTAGGTTAGGATGAGGAAACTAAAAAGAAAAAGAAACTTATGTAAGCATGTACCATGTCCCAAGGCTCTACTGACACTTCCAAATCTAATTTCATAAAAGCTCTTTCAGGAGATTGTACTGTAGTCACTTAATAGTGGAGAAAAATATTTTCTGAGAAATTATACCTCTGTTGTAAAACATAATCTGCCAAAAAGAGGAAGAAGGAGAAAACTGAATGTTGGAAATGGAGCATATGGGAAATTACCCATTCTGTTGAACAGGCAAGCAGGCTCATCCGGTGAGCCACATCAATATGTTTTGAGGGAAATGGAAAGCATTTGTAAACTGGTAGGTCCAGACACTCTGTACTTTTTAACTTGATCTATGATCTTTTGTCCAAGTTGTAACAATATGCAACTGTTGTACTTTGTTCTTTGTGGGTGGTAACAAATAGACCACCCAAGGTTTAGACTTTTTGATTCAGGTCTAGCTAGACCCTTGTTAAGCAATGGGGTCTAAGTTTGTGCAATAAACATTTCAATCTGAACAATGAATGCAGGTGAAATGAATTACTTTCGTAGAGATTATGGACAGAAAACCTCTAAGTGTTTTATGTGCCACCCTTGGCAAGCTCTGCATTTAGATTACTGGATCTTGTGCTTTAATTCTGGAGTTTCAAAGGCAGTGTGCTGGAGCATGCTCCTGCCAGCTTGTGAAGGTCAATTGTTAAATTCTTAAGAATTTTGCCATGTGTTAGTTAAACTCAGCCCATGATGGGAATATTTACATCACAGAAATCAGCAAGCCCTACAAATCAAGTCTCTGCTCTTCCTACCCAGAGCCGGTTGTTAAACATTTATCTGTATACTACTGTTATAAAATCATTCTCCTATTGTTACTGGCCTTTGCTTACACTCAAAGGATCTTGGATTTCTCAGGGTTTCTTTATAGGGCTTAATGTCTTTCATCATATGACAATTACTGAAAAAAATATTTGCTTTCTGGCCATAACCAGTTGGAATGAGGAAAATAACAAAGTTACTTATTTGGGGGTAGATCTGTAGTGCAGATGGTAGTGCTGATCAACAAGGCTCGTTATCATTAAGGCTTTTATCGTTTCCATTTATCTTCGTTCTTTACTCCCATTGCCCTCTGGTGTCATTGGTAAACATTCTAATCAATTTAATGTCAGTCCTCTTTTATATATGTTCTTGTAAAATGTGTACTGTTCTGCATAAATCTATGAACTTATAGAAATAGTTTGTCTCATTCTATTTTATTCTATTGAATACCTTTTACACCCAGAACTAGTTTTAAGGATTCTTCACTTGACTACGTTAGTGACCAATTACCCTATGAAAAGACTGCACTAGTCCACTTCCCATCAGCCATTCTTGAGGACTTCCATATCTCGACATTCTTGCCAACAGTTAACAATTATCTAGCTTGCTATTTCCAGGCTAATAGGTATAAAGTGATATCTTTTATAAATTTACATTTCTGATTACTTAAGAGTTTGAGCATCTTGTTATATTCTTGCTAGCCTTTTGAGCTTTCTTTTCCATAAATAGCCGATAGATTTATACTTTGCAGGGTTTTTTTTTTTTTTGCCATGGAGTTTCTGTCTCTTATTATACATTTCATTTTAAACATTAATCTCTCATCAATTTCATATCCTGCAAACATATTTGGAAGAACAAATTTAAGTACCATTAATATCTAGTCCTTAAAACTAGAAGCCTATAACTTTATACTTTTTAGGGATTGTGTAAAAAAAGAAAATGGTCCCGATTACCTTTTCCTTCATCTTCCCCATTGGTTCTTTTATCAGTCAGGATTGATTAGATGATGTTGCACTACCAAACATCCCCCAGATCTTTGTGGTTTAAAACAGGCTGCAAGCCTGAGTGAGAAATGAACTGTCAAGTACAGATCAACAGAGAGTTTTTTCTTGTCATAGTCGCTCAGGGACTGATGTATCAGCTATCACGTTAAGCATTGCCGGCTGCTAAGACAAAGGGAAGAGAGGATTCTGGAGGGTCTAGCACCAACCACTAAATAATTTGCCTGGATGTGACACATATTGCCCACAAATCACTGGCCAGGAGTAGTCATGAGGCCTTATGCATTTCTAAAAGAACAAGGAAATAAAATCCTGCCATTTTCTAAGAAAGCAGAGCGATACAAATAGTCAACAGAATACACTAATTTGCTTTTCTGGCCACCAAATAGGCAGGTCACATTTTTTCCCCCCACTGCAGACAAAACATCCTTTCTTGAGAGAGATCACCCCGAAGCCACCTTCAGTCAGCACATACAACTCAAATCCCAACATCCCAACTCAATGAGAGATAAATGTATGTCTTTATAAGATGGCAAGGTATTAGTTTCTCACACATTCAATATGTTTTGCCAGAATAACAAATGAATAACAACAATAAACAATCTTGTTCAGGTGGGAAAAAAATGGGACACTTGTGGTCAATGGAATGTAGCAATTCTGAAATCACCCTGGACATACATGGAGGCCCAGGGCCCTTTATGCTGAGGCTGGGGGGTTTCTAGTTAGGGCTCAATTCTACTTCCTGGGAGAAACTTCCTACTTCCTTGTTCCCCAGTGCCTATGGCTTCACCCTTGGGGAGTTTCTTGTTTCTTCATTATCTTCCTAGGCCTTCTCTGAGGAGAGCATGAGAGAATGTATCCTTCTTAGTGGTTGAGAAGCTTTCTCAGTCTATGCTTTAGGGCCCAAATGTGATTTTAAGTTTCAAATAGTCATCAAATTGTGGTCTAGTTTATGCTTCTTTAGACTCAACTGTAAATGTAATTGGGTTCTTATCTGTTGGGTTCCAAGCAGCAGCATGTGCCAATAGACATGTTCACAATTATTTTCAAGACTGTGCTACTTTTAATTAAGTGCCCAGCTTGAGCTTACAAGGTTGTAGTAGGAAAATCATAGCCTTTGTCTCTTTTCACTCAGCCTTATTGTCCTCTTGAAAGGATGCTATAACCTTAACGGGGCCTGTGCTCTATGATAATTGATCATTCAGAAGTTTTAAGCTTTGGTCATGCCTTTGATGTGGTTCTTGCTGTAAAACTAATTTCTAATAAATCTTTGTTACTCAGAAACCTTCTCATTTTTCTCTTTTGCCAGCTGGAGATGAGAGGCAGTGCCTTTCCCAATAGGGCAAGTTTCAAACCTTCCAGACCTTCTCTGTTCCCTTTTATTCTTGCTTGTAAACCAGCCAATTATTTCCCGAGTTAATTAATTTCTTGTTTGTTGACAAATATAGCCAATGGTAACTAAAATTCTCTTTTCCAACCTCTTGTCTCACAAATACAAGTTTAGCAAGCATATACATGATCTGCCTACCACTGTGTCACAAGTGACATTTTTACCAAATGTTTTACCACTCTTTAATATGGATTGTTAACCTTCCAGTCTCTAACCTTCTTGCCACCTAACCCCTAGGTCAATGCTAAACAATTTGGGATTTTAGTTATAGTAACGCCCCATTTCTATATAGTTATTTGTAGCGTGATCCAGGTTCCCTCCAACATGGATGACTAATGTAGCAGGTAACTGTGAGGTCATGCTGTTTACTGGACTATCTTCCCCTGTGTCACTGAGAAGAAGATGACAATTAATTGGTTTATTTTCTTGGCATGGTTTGGCTGTATCCCCACCCAAATCTCATCTTGAATTCCCACATACTGTGGGACCCGGTGGGAGGTAACTGAATCATGGGGGCAGGTCTTTCCCATGCTGTTCTTGTGATAGTGAATAAGTCTTATGAGATCTGATGGTTTTAAAAAGGGGAGTTTCCCTGCACAAGCTCTCTCCTTGCCTGCTGCCATCCGTGTAAGATATGACCTGCTCCTCCTTGTCTTCCACCACAATTGTGAGGCCTCCCCAGCCACGTGGAATTGTGAGTCCAGTTAAACCTCTTTCTTTTGTAAATTGCCCAGTCTCGGGTATATCTTTATCAGCAGCATCAAAACGGACTAATACATTTATCTTAAGGCCTAATATTTCTGAGTCAGTTGCCCAAATATAACATTGAAACAATACTGAATGAATATCAAAATCTAAATCATCGGTATCTACAATTAATAGAGCTGATATCTCTTTTCCCCCTTGCTACAAATGTAGTGATGTTGAGGAAATTCCTCATATGATTTGCCTTCTTACCACACATTTTAATACTGGTATAAAGAATAAATGGATAACTCGGTAATACCTGTCTTTTGTCAAAATTTGTTTGTGTAATCAGAAATTTTCAGGGAATTACATTGAGGTTACTCTGGGTCCAGTTTCATGAATTTGTCCTTTTAATGGACCCTTGAGTAACTTTAGACATTAATGTATTGTAGTACGTATTTTGAGAAATAACAGAAATGAATGATGCTCCTCTGCCCTGGGGGTTGGGGTGGTCAACAGACTCTTTCATAAGGCTTGAGGGGGGCTGGAACCAGCTTCATGTTTAGAGTAGAAATAGGACCAGACCCACGTGACAATGCTAGGACACAGGAGGTGGGTGGAGAATGTAAAGAAGTCTGAATAGGCTAGAGAAGGCCAAAGCAACCCCTAATTAACCACAGCTATGAGCTTAACATGAAGAAGACTCAAGTTCCTCATGAACCCAGGTGGTTAACACTTGATCATTGAGTATAAGAGCACAAACACCATGGAACTGGCAGATGGAGAGAGGTGACAACATTGAAGAGAAATGTGGGCCAGTTCAAGGGATCCATATGTAGAGCAGAGGTTGGCAATTTTTTCCTCTAATGGGCCAGATTGTAAATACTTAAGGCTTTGCAAGCCATATATGGTCTCTGTCTCTCCTCCTTCTTCTTTACAGTCCTTTAAAAATGTAAATACCTTCATAGTTCCTAGGTCATACAAAATCAGGCGGTAGGCCATATTTGACCATGGGCATAGCTTGCCAGTCCCTGGTATAGTCCCTGGTATAGATTATATATAATCTTCGGAGGATCACGTATATTTGGAAGCCACCAAGGAAGCAAGGAGCATCTACCGGAAAAACTCATGCCATATGATGGAGTCCTTATTGGCCAATGTCTGTGCTACAAGACCAAATCTCTAGGCACCAGCAGCTATGCAAAGGAACCTAGAAATATATGGATATCCCCTTTCTCCCCACAGCTTAGTGGACATCACTTCTCAGAAACCCAGAGAGTGGATGAAGAGAAAGCTTCAAAATGTACCTTTAAACATGAATGCAATTAAATATTTTGAACTTGGCCGGAAAGAAGTATTGTTTTAGATCACTTTTTCTGGTGCTGAATGGGAGTGAGGCTCCAGAGCTAAGAAGAAATTGATTATAGAGGAAGAGTTTCTGTTATATCCTTTCCAATTTGACTTTCATATCTATACCTTTTTTACAAAGATTTTTGAATAACCACCAGTGAATATTAGGGGCAACCAACATACATCTCTCTGCCATGGTCACTTTGAGTGCCAAGCTTGCACACTGCCCATTCAATACCTCTTTTACTCTGTGGATACAGCTTTTGTACTCCTTTTGCCTTATGTACATTTAAACCTCTGATAAGAGATAAATGTATCTCAGAATCCACAATTATTTTTAATCACTTTGTACAAGTGAGGCAAGATCTATTTCATAAATACTTTATTTATCTAGGTAACTTTTCTAGACTGTGAAAATTGGATACTTTCAAACCAATCCTAAAATAATACCAAACCCAAGGAAAGATATGATCAAAACTTACCTGATTAGGAAAAACATTAGCACTATCTACGCTATAAGAAAATATCAGAAAATTAATTCTGATTACTGGAAACATTCAAGTTTTCAAAACATCAGAAGCTCATTTATAAAAATAAACTTCAAAATAACTGCTATACTTGTAGTTTGCTATTCTCAATACAAAGATCTGTAGATCAAAGATGTCCTCAAATCTTGAGCTAGTATCTATGAAGGGTTTTTTGGCTCCTTTAATGCTTCGTGGGTTTTTTAGCTTAAGAAGTAAGAACAATCATGCTCACTTTTGGGACAGTTAAACTCTTTTAATTACAACTTTTGAATAGTAATACTGGGAAAATGTCTTTCATGGTTTTGAGAAATCCTAGTCCATGTGCCTTCCATTTTCATGCCTCTTCTTTTGAAAGTCTTACTGGGGTTTTTCCCTGGTTTTTACCTTTGCATTCTACCTGCAGACACATGTAAGGGAAAAGTTGCACAGGGTTTGAGTTAGGTTGGTACATATTGTATAAACTAGGTTGGGACTTGTGGAATCCCCAGGGTCAAGGCAAACAGGAATTCCAGTGCTGGAGTATGGCTGTCAAAAGTGTATACACACCAGCTTCATGATGGTTTTTGCTGTCTTTAATTCAGAGGCAGCCCAAGTCCCCCTGCCAATTTCTATCCTGACTTTTCAATACTGTAAAATTTGGATTTAAAGAGCACTTACCACTTTGGAAGGCTGAAATAGGAGGATCACGTGAGGTCAGGAGTTTGAGACCAGTCTGGGCAAAATAGTAAGACCCCATCTTTAAAAAATAAAAAAAAAAAAAGCAGCCGGGTGCAGTGGCTCACGCCTGGAGTGCCAGCACTTTGGGAGGCTGAGGCAGGCAGATCATGAGGTCAGGAGGTCGAGATAATCCTGGCTAACACGATGAAACCCCATCTCTCCTAAAAATACAAAAAATTACCCAGGCCTGGTAACAGGCACCTGTAGTCTCAGCTATTCGGGAGACTGAGGCAGGAGAATGGCATGAACCTGGGACACAGAGCTTGCAGTGAGCCAAGATAGCGCCACTGCACTCTAGCCTGGGCGACATAGTGAGACTCTGTCTCAAAAAAAAAAAAAAAAAAAGCTGGGCATGTTAGTGCATTTTTGTAGTCCTGGCTACTCAGGAAGCTGAGGTAGGGGGGTTGCTTGAACCCAAGAGTTTGAGGTTGCAGTGAACTATAATTCTATGACTGCCCTCCAGCCTGGGAGACAGGGTAAGACCCTATCTCTAAAATTAAAAAAATAATAATAAAAATAACACTTGCATTTTATCTCTTGATCTTATACACAGTAAGATTATATACTTGAGATGACAGACATCTTCAGAAAAACTTGAGCCACCCATTGTTCAGAGACGAGTTACTGTTTTAACACAATCTCTATGAGATAAGCAGAAATTCTTGGAAGGGCATGCAGTGTGTGCCTCTGGGAATGATTCTGTCCTGGTGGGTCCCTAGTCTATCCAGTTATTCCTTGTCTGACCAATCCTTGAGCAATACAGAGTATAACAATGAATGGTTCTGGACATGTTTAAATCTTAGGCATGAGTGAACTTCACGCCTTTAGTGATCTGCTTGACGTTAGCATTTGACTTGTAGGTCAATTGACCTCAGCAGGATCTTGAGTCAGCAGTTGACCTGCAAGTTCTCTGGAGAATGCTTCCAGAGGTTGAAAGTTATAACCATTAAAGTCTCCAATGGTTGTAACTTTCCAAGTCTGTTAAGAATCTTTCTACTTTCCCAAAGTATTTGGGGTTAATAAAGACAGTGAAGTTTCCAAATAAAAGACAAAGTCTTTTCATAAATCATGAATAATTGCCCCTGTAAAATGTCTTTCCCTAGCAATGAAGAGGATAAATGTGTTAGGATGGCCTAGATAGAAACCACGAAGACTAAAGTCTCTCTCTCTTTCTCTTTTTAAAAATTATGCCACTCTAATTGCTGTGGCTTCAACCTATCCAGAAAGTAAACATGCTATTACTACTACATTTTCACTCGTAGTGGACAATTTTATAAAATTTATTTGAAGATGCTCAACCAATTCTGTCATTCATGGTTTTGGTCTCTATCACTTTTACAGTTTTTTTCAACATTAGATTAGTTACAGATGAGACACGAAAGGACATATCTTCTCTTATTCTAGAGAAGTTTCCACATCAATGTTGAGTATCAGAGCCAATTTGTCTCAGTGGTAATAAATTGTACCATGGAAGATTTTAACAAAGTCCATTTGAAGTTATCTGCTGACACCAAGCATCCTTCCTGGATTTGACAGACCTTCTCTTCATGAATTTTGAAACCTGACAATTCCATTTCTTTTCTATCACTGATGAGTACTAGTTGGCAGTCCAGATCTCTTTGGACTATGAGAAAGGAACAGAGGACCGATATCCCCAAGGAAAAACTATACAGAAATTTTCTTTGTTCTATGTGAGTGCAAGAATTTCTGTTTCTCATTCTTGATGAGGCTAGAAAACATTTATTAAATTCATGGTTGCATACCATATCCCTGAGGCCTTATTAATCTTCTCTAGCAATGCTATCACAACCAGCATAGTGGCTATGATAGGGGCTACTCTTTGGTTGAGCTTGTGTAACGCCTAAGGTTCTTGCCTAGCCACGCTGAAGAACTGGTGTGGCGGCTGACCGCAGCGAGTGATAGAGACATGGACTGAGAGAGATAAAAAGCTGTAGGCTTTATTGAGCAGAGTGAAAGTACAAGGTCCCGAACAGGTAGCCAGAGTTAGATTGTGTGATTGCCTTTTAAATTCTAATGCAGGAAATACGTGCGGTGAGAAAATGTTACCAGAGTGAGAATCAAAAGGGATTTAACCATTTGTGACATATCTTAGATCTTGAGGAAAACCGGAATTGCAACTTAGGTTTTGTCTACTTTATGACCTTGCAGCAGCATGGCAAAAGAAACAGGATCTTACAGGACTTTACAAAGTATGTTCACAAGGAATTGGAATTGGGAGGATAGATAAAGTCCGCAGGTCACAGAAAAATAAGCAGTTAACATTCCTTTTAACTTTAGTTTTGGGGGAGGGGGAAGGGAGAGGGAGAGAAGGACACAAGGAAACTTACAGCAAAATTTTCGCTGTTTATAGCTTTCTTGGGGAAGAAAACACATGCACAAATCCTAGTATTAGGAATATTTTAAGCATATATCTTCAATATTACCCATCTAGGACCGCAAGAAGTCCTGATGCAGGAAATGAGTGAGTTTCACAGCTTTCTGAGCCCCTACTGGACCCAGGAACCCCAGCTGGCCTCTCCTCTCACTTGCAGTGGTCTGCAGTTATTCTCCAGGATTCACTCCATTTCTTTACAGTCAGAGTAATAAACTAAATGGAGATGTGATAGGGACCACCATGCTTGTATCCTTTAGATCTTTAGGGATGGTACTCTTCTCTGCCACTTTTTCTGAAATGTGGGGGTTTTGTTGTTGTTGTTGTTGTTTTGAGACAGAGTCTCATTCTGTCACCCAGGCTGGAGTGCAGTGGTGTGATCTCAGGTTCAAGCAATTCTCCTGCCTCAGCCTCCCGAGTAGCTGGGACTACGGGCACACGCCATCATGCCGGGCTAATTTTTTGTATTTTAGTGGAGATGAGGTTTCACCATTTTGCCCAGGTTGGTCACAAACTCCTGAGCTCAAGCAATCCACCCACCTCGGCATACCAAAGTGCTGGAATTATAGGTGTGAGCCACTGTCCCTGGCCTCATTTTTATTGTCTATTGAGTGTGGGGTATTTCGGAGACTTCCTTACTATAATTGTCTTCCCTACTATAATGGTTCCTACCAATAGAACCAAGACCCAATTTGAGAGTTATGCCAACTTCCAAGTTTGTCAGCCCTAGTTATACACTTGAAGACTAGTGAAATAACTGCTAGTCTCATTAACTAGCAATAATGAGAGTGGTAACTGCACCCTCATTAACCGCTAATTTATTTTGTTTCTAGAGACACTGCAACTCCCTGCAGGCTAAGCCCGCTAGGCTATGTCTCCGTCCCTGCTGGTTGATACGTAATTTTGACCCCCTAGTTTCTGGGATGTAAGTACCACAACCTGGTTCCCATTGTCCCTCACTAGCTCCAATGCTATTAATGAGCCAACCTAGACCAAGTAGATATACTGTAAGCCAGAATCTATTTATTATCTGGTGTTTGCATGCCAACTCTAACAGCAGAGACTTGATTAGAGACTTGATTTGGTTCCTTGAGTATCAGTGTCAACTAAGAACCTATAACTAAAAGTCCTTGAAATGTCTGGATATTCCCCTTTTCCTTATGTTCAAGTAAATGGCTATAGATCTTGTTGGGAAATGACTGGTGGAATCATTACAATGTATCATTGTATTAGTTCATTTTCATGCTGCTGTTAATGACATACCTGAGACTGGGTAACTTATAAAGAAAAAGAGGTTTAATAGACTCACAGTTCCACATGGGTGGGGAGGCCTCACAATCATGGCAGAAGGCAAAAGGTATGTCTTACATGGCGGCAGGCAAGAGAGAATGAGAACCAAGTGAAAGGGGTTTCCCCTCATAAAGCCATCAGATCTTGTGAGACTTATTCACTAACATGAGAACAGTATGGGGGAAACTACCCCCATGATTTAATTATCTCCCACTGGGTCCCTCCCACAACATGTGGGAATTATGGGAGCTAAAATTCAAGATGAGATTTGGGTGGGGACACAGCCAAACTATATCATTGTGACCCTGGTCCCTCCCAAATCTCATGTCCCCACATTTCAAAACCAATCAAGCCTTCCCAATAGTCCCCAAAGTCTTATTTCAGCATTAACTCAAAAGTCCACGGTCCAAAGTTTCAAACAACACAAGGCAAGTCTCTTCTGCCTATGAACCTGTAAAATCAAAAGCAAGTTAGTTACTTCCTGGATACAATGGGGGTACAGGTATTAAGTAAATACACAAATTCCAAATGGTAGAAATGGGCCAAAATGAAGAAGCTGAATGCCCCATGAAAGTCTGAATCAAATCTTATCAAATCTTAAAACTCCAAAATTATCTCCTTTGACTCCATGTCTCACATCTAAGGTGTGCCGATGCAAGAAGTGGGTTCCCATGGTCTTGAGCAGCTCCACCCCTATGGCTTTGCAGAGCACAGCTTCCCTCCTGGCTGCTTTCATGGGCTGGTGTTGATTGTCTACAGCTTTTCCAGGCGCATGGTGCAAAGTCACAGCACACCCACTTCTGGGGTCTGGAGGACAGTAGCCCTCTTCTCACAGCTCCACTAGGCAGTGCCCAAGTAGGGACTCTACGTGAGGGATTCAACTCCACATTTCCCTCCCACACTTCCCTAGCAGAGGTTCTCTATGAGGGCCCTGCCCCTGCAACAAACTTCGGCCTGGACATCCAGAGGTTTTCATACATCCTCTGAAATCTAGGTGGAGACTCCCAAATCTCAATTCTTGACTTCTGTGCACCTGCAGGCTCAACACCATGTGGAGGCTACCAAGGCTTGGGGCTTTCACACCCTGAAGCCAAGGCCAGAACTGTACTTTGGCCTCTCTTAGCCATGGCTAGAATAGCTGGAATGCAGGGCATCAAGTCCCTAGGCTGCACATAGCAGGTGGGCCCTGGGTCTGGCCTATGAAACCATTTTTGTTTTCCTAGGCCTCTGGGCCTGTGATGGGAAGGACTGCCTCAAAGGTCTCTGACATGCCCTGGAAACATTTCCCCCATTGTTTTGGTGATTAACACCTGACTCCCTGTTATTTATGCAAATTTCTGCAGCCAGCTTGAATTTCTCCTCAGAAAATGGGTTTTTCTTTTCTATCACATTGTCAGGCTTCTATTTTTTATTTTATTTTACTTTTTTAATTGTATGCTCTGGTTTTTCTTTTAAAACTGAATGCATTTAACAGCACCTAACTCACCTCTTGAATGCTTTGCTACTTAGAAATTTCTTCTGCCAGATACTCTAAATCATCTCTCTCAAGTTCAAATTTCCACAAATCTCTAGGGCAGGGGCAAAATACTGCCAGTCTCTTTGCTAAAACATAGCAACAGTCACCTTTACTCCAGTTCCCAACAAGTTTCTCATCTCCATCTGAGACCACCTCAGCCTGGATTTTATTTTCTATATCATCAGCATTTTGGTCAAAGCCATTCAACAAGTCTCTAGGAAGTTCCAAACTTTCCCACATTTTCCTGTCTTCTTCTGAGCCCTTCAAACTGTTCCAACATCTGCCTGTTACCCAGTTCCTAAGTCGCTTCCACATTTTCAGGTATCTTTACAGTAACACCCCACTCCTGGTACCAATTTACTGTATTTGTCTGTTCTCACACTGCTAAGAAAAACATACCTGAGACTGGGTAATTTATTTAAAAAATGAAGTTTAATGGACTCACAGTTCCACGTGGCTGGGGAGGCCTCACAATCATGGCGGAAGGCAAAAGTCATGTCTTACATGGTGGCAGGCAAGAGAGAATGAGAACCAGACAAAAGGTGTTTCCCTTTATAAAACCATCAGATCTCATAAGACTTATTCACTACCATAAGAACAGCAGGGAGGAAACTCCTGCATGATTCAATTATCTCCCACCAGTTCTCTCCCACGTCATGTGGGAATTATGGGAGCTACAGTTCAAGATGAGATTTGGGTAAGGACACAGCCAAACCATATCACTAAATGAATTCTTGCAGTTCATTTGGGACTTAATTTCTCTCCTGCCTTAAGAAAACTGGCACACCCTTAGCTGGCTTGTGCTGTGACTTAACCCTAGTTATCAGCCTAAGATCTAGGAGACAAAATGGGGGCATTTCCTGAAATGGGTGCCTGATGCCTTATGAGGAAGAACCCTTTGAAGAATCTTCCTGCATGAGGTCAAAGTTAGCCTTTAATAGGTAGGGCTGGGCCACTTTTATAGGTTCTGGTTCAGGGTGTCCACAGAGCCACAGTTCACAAGGACACCCATCCAGACACTTTTTACTATGTTCCCCCAAACAAAGCCTTGTCTTTAGTGTAGTGAACGTTAGCTGAGCATTATCTTGAAAGCAAGATAATGATAATTCTTGCTTTCAATAGTCTTTGAACCTTCTCAGTTTTAACTATGAAATTTGGAGTTTGTTCATCAGTTGGGTCTGCTTTCCTTTTCTGAAAAACATAAGAGCTTCTTTATAAGTGACTAAACAGGCCCTCTAGTTGTCACACTTAGATTTCAACTTTTTTACTGCCTTTAGTGTCTCATAACCCCTCTGTAGTTAGTTAATGCAACTTATTAATAACCAGCTAATCCTACTTTCCTTGTATATCTTGTTACTCTTATTATATTTTAAATGCCTGAGTTGTCCCACTAGCAAAGGTATACCTCCATCAGGATATTTATCTTGTCCTAACCACCAGTGAAATTTTTATCAACTGGGCCTCTACCTGTGGCAGGGAGTAGCCTTTCCCCATATATCACTTAATATGAGGTACTTATTACTACCCATTTGGTGAGTGACAAGTCCCCAAACTGCATCTTACTACCTGCTTTCTTAGACCATCCAGGTATACCAATTGTGTGAGATTTGTCTTCCAGGAAGCAGTCACAAAGACAAAGATAGGAATGCTTGAGTTTTATTGTTGGCAATGCCTATGAAACATAAGGGGAAAGTAAACAGGAATAGGGAAAGCCTTCAGACTGAGATGCAGGTCTGACACCTATGAAAGAAGGCAGGGAAGGAAAGGGGATTGGATAGAAGCAGCATGAGACTGAAGTGCAGCTTTGAGAGTCTTGGCCAACTTGACAGAGAGTTCCAGAGCAGACTGCCTATCATAGGAGATTTGCATTGGCCATAAATAGCTGCACTTTTGGATCTCTGATGTTCTAAGTCATTGGCTGGGAGCTGTCTAGGAAAAGTTGTCCTTGGCTCAAACACAGCAATAGATCCCAAAGGTGCTGCAGCTAGAGACTATCACTAGACTACACTCCTCATTACAGGTTCTCTCTTAAAAGGAGATCTGAGCAATGCACTTTTGAACTATTATGCTGCCAAATTAGGTATTAGCTACAGGCTACGCATTACTTTTTTTACATTTCATCCCCTTCATGTAGAATTATTTCCCATCTGTTTGAATAACATTCATTTGAATTTACTAGAGAAGTTCTGGGTTGTAAAAAGTAAAGTTTTTAACATCTTGTTTTCTTGAGAATGTCTCTAGGTATAGAGTCCATGTTTTCTCTTTTCCCTACTATAAATAAATCAACTGTCTTCTGCCTTCCATGCTACTCTGATGGTTCAGTCACGATTCTAATTACGTTTATTTTGTAGATTATCTTTCATTTCTTTCTGACTACTTTCACAATCTATCTTTCTGCAACATTTATGATGTGTTAATGTGATTTTATTTTTATTTTTACTGCCTTGGACTTCTAAATCTTGGCTTATTAGTAATTGTAAAAAGTTACCAGCACTATCTATCTGTCCCTTAGGCTTTCACATCCTTTTGGAGCTCCAGTTAGAACTGTGTTACTTTTCATTCTATTCTCCATATTTCTTGCCTTCTCTTTTATATTTATATATCAATCCTTCTGGGTGTGTTTTGTAAGTCTCTTCAGGTTAGACTTCCAGTTTAGACACAGCAAAAATAAAATGTATAGCTTAATTCATGCTCTAAATTTCACATTTTATGTGCTGTAGTCTTCTTTTTCTACATATTCTATTTGATTGTGTTTAAAATCTCTTAGTCCTTGTTCTTTAAAATTCTCTTGTTCCAAGTTCACTTTTAAGGATCTCATTTCTTTAAACATATATGCTTTTTATTCTGGTTGATAATTCTGATATCTGAAACCTTTGTGGTTTACTTCTGCTGGTTCTTACTCATAAGTATGTTTTCATTATTATTTTGTGATCTGTATTTTGATATGTGTGTGTAGATAAGCTTAATTTTCTGGAGATTTAACCATGGAATTCCACAGAACCTGTTAAATTACTCAGCGAGGATTGATATTTTCTTTTCTCAGTAGCTTGCTGGTATGACAAATCCAGGAATTCAAATTAAATTCTATGCTTGAGATTTCCTTGAACCATACAGGTTATTTGAATTTAGACAGCAAACCTTAGAACTAATATATGATTATGTGTTCTCAGGGAAGAATTTATTTTCTTTTCCCTTTACCTACAATAAAGTTTGAGAAGGAAAGTTTCCTTGATTTTATCTTTTTGGCAACTTTTTTTTTTCCTTATATCCTGAAAAAGTCAAAATTTTATGCAGGATCTCCCCTTATGTTCCCCAACTAGATATGCCACAGGATTTAGTTCTTCATATTAGCTCACAAAGAAGCAGCTCAAAAATCTCCAGAGTTCAGCACAAACTGACAGGTCAACAGGCTGATTTGGTGGTACCTGAGTATCACCCAGCACTCCTAGTTTTAAATAATTTGAGGAATTTTTCATATTCTTTAATTTTTTACCAGCCTGTTGACACTTTCTAAAAGATTTTTTTATATTTCTATTCATTCTCTTAGATTCATTGGGTGGGGTTTTTCTTAGGATATCTAATCTACTATACTCGTGGAAATATAAATACTGATAATTCTTTATCTGTTGTATTTTTGATGGAGTCCCAATTTTTCCCTAAATGTTTCTTACTGGGAAATAAGATCGCATATTCTGGCAACTGAGTGCTTTAAATAAAACCAACTTTCAATAAAAATCTAACTTATCCAAAAATATTTCTGTGAGAAAAGCCCCCTGTTAAGAAGAAAAGAAAAAGAAATTCACATAGTCCAGAAGAACCTGTTTGTCACCAAAGGATTTTTTTCCCAAAGTAAACTTGATGTTTTCTATATTATCTAATACTATCTTGATATCAACAAAATTTCCATCTCTTTCTGGTTTACTCATACTCAATTTCTAGAACCTCCATGTTTCTTTCTCTTGATCGTTTATCTGTTCCTTTCCATCCTCACTAGAGTCCAAATTTTCAGGCTCTGTTTTGAATGTTCTTAAGTTAAAGCAGCATTAAATCCATTGGAAAGTAGACACATACATTTTCACTGACCCTTGAAAGACCCTATTCTCAGCTGTTCCCCTCCCCTTCTCACTAAACCCGGTTGCCACACCATTGTCTGCTAAACCGTGGCCTCAATCTTGAGTGTCTTATTCCCTGCAGAACACTCAACTTGAGCACTCAGTATGTTGCAACACTTTAGATAAATGTTTGAGTGAACTCCTTTTGATTGTGTGTTTTTTAAAAAATATCTTTTCACATTCATTTCATTCAATTAATGCTTACTAGCTTCTAGGCAATGAGCTAGGTGCTGGGGTGACAAGGAGAATAAATATGACCCCTGTCTTCAAGGAGACCTTTTAAATAAGTTACATAAAGAAGTAAATAGTTTCCATGTGACTTAAGACATTCTTCACATTCCTTGGTAACCAGAGAAATGTAATCCAAAATCTGGACAAACCTGGCTTCTACAGAGAACTAGGAGAAAAGAACAGATGAATGTGTTTTTGACTATCTGAAGATTACAAGCCTATATTTTTGAGCATGAGAGTTCCTTCTACAACATGCACAAACAAAATATATTTCCACAGAGGAAGACACCTGATAGTCCCATAAGATAGACTGGTCTTAAGGTATCTTATCTTTCAATTCCCTTCCAATGTAGGGAAGGAGATTCTGGAAAATTTGCTTCTTCCAGAAAAATAAAGAAAAATGGGTATGTGAAAGTTAGATGGAATAACTTATTGTGTTTATGGTAAATAAAAATTTTAAATAGACTATTGGTATGGCAATCTGATTACTATATCTGAGATTCCTCAAAACACCTGAGAGAATCTTCACCTTAAAATTACTTTGACTTGATAGAATGCAGAAGCTGAACCTATTAACCTTGAGATTATGATTTTCATACCTTGCAATTTTCTCTAGCACTAAACCTGAACTAGTTAAGAATTATTAGTAACTAATAACTATTCAATAACTTAAAGAACCTATCATTGTATACTCCATTGCTATAGAGGTATAAAATTAATTAAAGTTTAGTGTTCTTCACCCAATAAATGATACATTTTTTAAATGTTAAGTTTAGACTTGCTATGTAGAGCTCTCATTCAATAATTTGACATAGGAGAAACAAGACTCTATCTATACATTACACTAGCAATGTACCTATAGCGCTGTTTTATAGTAAAGGAAAGCCTGATCTGTGATTACTAGAATGAAGTCCTGAGTTTTCCCTTGTGGTGGCTGTAACTCCTTTATAAGGTAGTCCTTCACTTTACTGGCAACTGTCTCTACCTCTGTCCTACTGGCTTCACTATAATCCTACTCCACCCTGCTGTGAAACACTGGGAAACTGGGAATAAGGATAGGGCAAGACACGTGAAATAGCAGGATGTTATTGTAGCTATGTGCTTTTTTTTTTTTTTTTGGTAAAAGGTGAAGATATTATTCAGAAGAGGGTGTTTATACATGTAGCCACTTTGTTCCTATGAAATAGATGTCAGATGTCATTCCCATTTTGTTACTGAGGAAATAGCCCTGTTGCTGAGGATTGGCCTAAAGACTCATTGTAAAATCATAATAGTATAGGAGGAACTTGCAAATGATTAGGCATTTGAGTGTCTACTATGTGCTAGGGCTTTGCTAGGGAAATCACATTTTCCCATACATAGCAAAATCACCAATCCCAAGTGGGAAAGTCAGGGGTAGTTCTAATAGCATTGAGAAGTTATGAGGGTCTGGCAGATATTAAGTCTCCTTGGAACTAGAAAATTCAGAAGTCTTTTGTGATACATATTTGAAAGATCAGAAGGACGGTAGCATAGTTTCATTTCAAAGAGGAGCAATTCAATATTTCAGTATAAGTCAAATACTTTATATAGATTCTTGTTTAATCTTCTGACCACGCTGTGAGGTAGATGTTTTCCCCCTCTCGCAGACTAAAAAACTGTGATATAAAGAGATTAGGTAACTCACCACAATCAGTAAAGTAACAACGAAAGACTTCCAGGAAGATTGAGTTGAAGTACTTGTCCATTCTCCTTCCACTTAGTACAGTAAAAAACCTGGACATTATATTAAAACACACACACACACACACACACACACACACACAAGACCCTAAAACATAGAGAAAAGGCCCACAAGCTAGGAACGCTAAGATCCAAGATCAACAGATTGGGGTATTCCTAAGGCTTTCTTTTAGCCTCATATATCTCAGAGTTGGAACTGAAATGGCTAGCAAACTGGAAATGCCAGTGGGCATAGACCAAAAATACCTGAACAAAATCTTTCTTTCTGTACTAAAACAATCAGGAAAGGGGGAAACCTAGCAAGGCAGAAAACTTTTAGGTAATAACTTCTTTACTTCAGCCGAATATCACAGAAAAACTGGTGGAGAACTTAGGGTTTCACTTTCTGGAGGCTATAAGGTGGTATAAGGAGTGTGAGTAGGGAATGTGGACTTTCATCCTCTTAGGCAGTATCAAGGACCCTGCCCTCCCCAGGGTGTCAGTGAAGACTGTGTGGAATACCTGGACTTCCACCTCCACTCTGTAGTAATGAAATGGCACTCCCCTTTTCCCCTGCTGAAGCTGTGTCAGAAAAAAAAAAAAAAAAAAAAAACAGCTAAAACACCATGTAAAAATAAGATATAAAGTCTCATAAATGAAAACTTTCACACTGCAAAAGTGTCTGTTAAGAGGATACAAAAATAAGCTACAAACTGAGATAAATTATTTGCAAACCATCTATTTGACAAAGGACTGGTATCTGGAATATATCAAATACTCTCAAAATTCAATAGTCAAAAGAGAATCCAATTTGAAAATGGGTGAAGGATATGAAGAGACATTTCATCCAAGAGTATATACAATTGGTAAATGACAGTTGTTAGGAAGAGTGTATACAATGTTGAAAAGATGTTCAACATTAGTAGACATCAAAGTGCAATTTAAAATTACAATGAGATATTTACACCTATCAGAATAGCTAGAATAAAAAATAGTGAGAACACCAAATGCTGATAAGGATTTAGAAAAATTGGACCACTTATATTGCTAGTGGAAATATAAATAATATAGACCTTCTGGGAAACAGTTTGGCAGTTTCTTAAAAAAACTAAACATTCCAGCAATTGCACTCCTGGGTATTTCTCCCATAGAAATGAAAACTCGTGTTTACTCAAAATTCTGCACATGGATATTTATGGCAGCTTTGTTTGTAATAGCCAAAAACTGAAGACAATTCTGATATTCTTCAATGGATGAATGGTTAAACTGTGGTACAACCATACCATGGAATACTACTCAGCAATAAAAAGGAATGACCTGCACAACCATCTGGATGAACCTCCAGAGAATTATGCTGAGTTTAAAAAGCCAGTCTCAAAAATTATATACTGTATAATACCATTTATGAGACATTTTTGAAATGATAAAATTATAAAAATGGAGAGTAGTTTAGTGATTGCTAAGGTTTAAGTGGGCTGTGGCAATGAAAGGTCAATATGAGAGATCTTTGTGGTGGTAGAAATAGTCTGTCTCCTGACTGCATCAATATCAACATCCTGGTTTTTATGGGCCAAATTGTGTCCCCTCAAAATCTGTCCATTGAAGTCCTAACTCTCAGGCACCTCAGAAAGTGACTATATTTGGAGATAGGGTCTTTAAAGAGGCAATTAAGTTATCATGAAGTCATTAGGATGGGCCCTAATCCAATATTTCTGGTTTCCTTGTAAGAAGAGGTGATGAGGACACAGACACATAGAAAAGGAAGACCTTGCGAAGACACATGGAGAAGACAGCCATTTACAAGCCAAGGAGAGATGCCTCAGAGAAAACAACCCTGCTGACATGTTGGTCTTGTACTTACCTCCTCCAGAATTGTGAGGAAATCAGTTTCCATTGTATAAGCCACCCGGTTTGTGGTACTTTGTCACGGCAGCGCTAGCAAACTAATACACTAGTTATAATATCGTACTATCGTTTTGCAAGACATTATCTTCCAGGGAAACTGAGTAAAGCACACACGGTATCTCTTTATATTAGTTCTTAAAACTGAACATAAATCTACAATTATATCAAAATAAGAAGTATTTTTGTGAAGTTATTCTGAGGTTCAAATGCAGGCCTGTCTGTTGCTAAAGTTTATGATCAAACTGGCCCAAACTTTTGACTCGGTCCTGTGTCAGAGCATCTTATTGTGAGGCTATCAGTAATCCAAACAATGAATTCAGACTCAGGAGTTTGACATAGAGTCTTAGTAGTGATGGGTGAAAATGTAACATTCTATGGGGTTTTCTGATTTTCTTTCTTGTGGTTTATTACTTCTGGACTGCCTTCTTCCACAGAGAAATGACCCTATCTCACAGACCCAGAGCTTTGTGTAAGAAGTGACCTCAGTGCTGTTGCTTTCATCTGTAAGTGAAAAGGCCTCAGCAATCTTAAAGGTAATTGATGCCACATGGTGTTCTGTGACTTTCCAAAAGTCATACCACATAATTTGGAGCGCAACCATTTTGTAGTCATTAGGAACACATCGCTTTTAAGATGTCATTGGCACCAAATTTCCCCTAAATGTAAGCCACCTACATTGGGTCTGCAATTGAAAAAGTAGTAATCAGAACTAAAGAAATAGTAATTGTTTCTATGCTTTAAAAATAAAAAAAAAAAAAATCTCCTGTCAGACTCAAGAAGCTTCTCTCTGTTCCTTATGTGGTAAGGGATTTTCATAAGGCATTTTCAGGGATAATTTTGACTTTGTGAATGTTTTGCTTCATATGCTGACTTTAGAAATTAACCTCCTCATAAAATTCAATCCCACTTTGCTATTTTGACATTTCCTTTGTTTGAAAGTATTCATTAACATTTCACATAATTGCCCTGTTTCCAGAGCAAGTATGTAATTTCCTACAAAATGAAGACCTCATAATGCATATCCAATAAAGTCCACCCTGTCTGCCACTAGTTGATACTTTAGCCTTATCATGGGACTGAAAGAATGATGTTTCTGCTGTTGGTCCTGTTGGATCTTGTTGAATCCTGTTGATTGTCTCCACCCCTAAAATGTGACCACCAGCCACGGCCATTTATAGCACCTACTATTTTCAGTCGTTGTTGTTCTCTTTGTTATGAACTCCTGGCTCTTTTCTTTTTCTTTTCCTTTATTTATTTATTTATTTATTTTGAGATGGAATCTTACTCTGTCACCCAAGCTGGAGTGCAGTGGCACGATCTCAGCTCACTGCAACCTTCGTCTCCCAGATTCAAGTGATTATCCTGCCTCAGCCTCCCAAGTAGTTGGGACTACAGGTGCACGCCACCATGCCTAGCTACTTTTTGTATTTTTAGTAGAAATGGGGTTTCACCATGCTGGCCAAGCTGATCTCAAACTCCTGACCTCATGATCCACCCTCCTTGGCCTTCCAAAGTGCTGGGATTACAGGCGTGAGCCACCATGCCCGGCACTCTTGGCTCTTTTCTGAATATGTATACTGCTAGTGATTATTGCCAAGTCAGCATATAGAATGTCAAGCAAATTGATTAGAGCACTTTCATAACATTGACTTTACTGAGATGGCCATGTAAACAGCAATCAAATTTTCATACAATTGGATACTAGGAAAAGCCATGATAATATACCTATGAGAACTTACATTCTAGTAAAATGTGAAGTCAAGGGATGGGCTTATAGAAACCAAGGTGTTTCACTTTCTGACCAGAGTAAATTGCACAGAGCTTCAAGAGGAATTTTTAAAAATGAAATGTGTGTGTGCGTGCGTGTGTATGATTAAATATATTTAGTCAAGGGATGGGCTTATAGAAATAAACATAAATATACTTAATTTAAATATATTTTTAAAAATATTTTAAAAACGTGTTTATACATAATTATATATATATTTATATATATGCTTATTTAAATAAAAACATATTTTCCTAAAGGATTAAAAGCAATTATATAAATAGCTTTCACTTTGTAATTTTTTCAACTGAAGTAATCTGTTCCAACAAACTATAATCAAAATGTTATTTAATAATTTTATCAAGTTATTAATCATGTGGATAATTCTGGTGTTCAGATTATAGAATAGTAACTGACATAGGTATCTCTACGCTTTCAGGGAAATGGATTACTTGACTAATCTATACAGATTGTTAATCTGTTCTTTAGGCAAGTCATGGAATAAACTCAATCAGTTGCTCCACAGTGTTAAATATTTTAGTTACTATATCTAAGATCCAGAAACTGGGTCTTAGTTTCCTTTCTTCATATTTATAACTTAACACATTGCCTTTCAATCTTTAGTGTGACAAGCAAGCACAGCAATGTTTACCCAGGCTGCTGATTCCTGGTATCTGTCAAATATTATAATGATACTTGTTGGCTCTTGTATTAGAAGCAGTGTTGCCAACTGATCTGATAGTCTGCATACACTGAACAGAATTGCTCCCTTTGGACTACTATTTAGGTCTAGATCTGTCCTTTCCAAATCAAGAATTATTTGATATTCAGCAGTTGGTTTTTCTTGATCTCGTGCTGGTATGCTGGTAGCTCCTAGTACTTCATCTAAGAGTCTTCATTTATTTTTTACTCAATATCCTTATTGCACCAGAAATAAATATAAATGGCCATGTTTCATTCTTATAAAATTATCGAAGGACAAACCTTCCTTAATACATATATGCATATATAATTACACCTGACAAACACTGATATTATTGCTATTTTAGAACTCAAAGCTATAAAGACATCATTCTGTTTTCTCTCCTCAGTGAGGCTGTTTGAAATAAGCCATCAATATATCTAAAATAAGCCATAAGAATAAAATCTTACATCTTATTAGAAAACATAGTATTAAAAGAAGCCAGGCAGAAAGCTTTATAGACCCACCCTAGAAATATCATTGAGTTAAGATAGTTATTTCCAGCTCTCTCAAACCATCTGTTGAATAGCAACTTACATGTTTTTCTTTATATTTACACATGCATCCTTCTTCTTAAACAATTGCTACCTTAAAGGTCATCACAATTCTTGTTATTAAACACCTAATGTGTGCAAGTGAAACAGAGCAAAAAGAGATGATTATACTTGGTTTTCAAATATTAAATCTTATAGCCTTTGTCTGCGATTGGAAATGGAAAAAAATGAGTATTGAATTTTAGGTCTGGTGATTAACAGGGTAATGAGAAGAAGGAACCAGAAAAATCGAAAGAATGTGTATGCAGCCTGTTTTAACTGAGTTTTCCCAAGCAGAGCCTGAAATAAGTCTTTCATGCAAGTACTTTTTTTTAATTCAGAGAAAATGTCCTTTAATATAACCCTTTCAAATTGTTTCCTTCATTTTTAACTTTTATTTTAGGTTCAGGAGTACATGTGCAGGATTGTTTTATTGGTAAACTCGTGTCATGGGGGTTTGTTGTACAGATTATCTCATCACCCAGGTATTAAGCGTAGTACCCCATAGTTATTTTTTCTGTTCCTCTCCCTCCTCCACCCTCCACTCTCAAGTAGACCCCAGTGTCTGTTGTTCCCTTCTTTGTGTTCATGAGTTCTCATCATTTAGCTCTCACTTGTGAGTGAGAACATGTGGTATTTGGTTTTCCGTTCCTAAGTAAATTTGCTTAGGATAATAGCCTCCAACTCCATCCAAGTTCCTGCAAAAGACATTATCTCGTTCCTTTTCAATAGCTGCATAGTATTCCATGATGTATATATACCACATTTTCTTTATCCAAGCTATCATTGATAGGCATTTGGGTTGATTCCAAATCTTTGCTATTATGAATAGTGCTGCAATGTATATTTGTATGCCTGTGTCTTTATGGTAGAATGAGTTATATTCCTCTGTATGTATCCAGTAATGGGATTGCTGGGTCAAATGGTAGTTCTGTTTATGGCTCTTTGAGGACTCCTCCCCAACTCATTCTATGAGGCCAGCATTATCCTGGTACTAAAACCAGGCAGAGACACAACAACAACAACAACAAAAAGGAAACTTCAGGTGAATATCCTTGATGAATATTGATGCAAAAATCCTCCACAAAATACTTACAAACCAAATCCAGCAGCACATCAAAAAGTTAATCCACCATGATCAAGGAGGTTTCATCCCCAGGATGCAAGGTTGGCTCAACATACAAAAATCAATTAATGTGATTTATCACATCAACAGAACTAAAGAAAAAAAACACATGATTTTCTCAGCAGATGTATAAAAGGCTTTCCGTAAAATTAAACATCCCACATCCCTTCATGTTAAAAACTCACAATAAACTAGGTGTTGAAGGAAAATATCTCAAAATAATAAGAGCCATTTATGACAAACCCACAGGCACATTATACTGCATGAGCAAGGGCTGGAAGCATTCCTCTTAAAAACTGGCACCAGACAAGTATGCCCTCTCTCACCACTCCTATTCAACATGGTATTGAAGTCCTAGCCAGAGCAATTAGGCAAGAGAGAGAAACAAAGGGCATCCAAATAGGAGAAGAGGAAGTCAAACTATCTGTTTGCAGATAACATTATTCTATATCTAGAAAGCCCCATTGTCTCAGTCCAAAACCTCCTTCAGCTGATAAACAACTTCAGCAAAGTTTCAAGATACGAAATTAATGTACAAAAGTCACTAACATTCCTATACACCAACAACAGCCAAGCTGAGAGCCAAATCAGGAAGGCAATCCCATTTGCAATTGCCACAAAAAGAATAAAATATCCAAGAATACAGCTAATCAGGGAAGTGAAAGATCTCTACAATGAGAGATACAAAACACTGCTCAAAGAAATCAAAGACACAAACAAAAGGAAAAACATCTCACGCTCATGGATAGAAAGAATCAATATCATTAAAATGGTCATACTTCCCAAAGCAATTTACAGATTCAGTGCTGCTTCTATCAAACTACCAGTGACATTCTTCAGAGAACTAGAAAAAACTATTTTAAAATTCATATGGAACCACAAAACAGCCTGTATACCCAAGGCCATCCTATGCGAAAAGAACAAAGCTGGAGGCATCACATTACCTGACTTCAAATTATACTACAAGGCTACAGTAACCAAAACAACGTGGTACTGGTACAAAAACAGACACATAGACAGGTGGAACAGAATAGAGAGCCCAGAAATAAGGCCACACACCTATGATCTTCAAAAAGCTGACAAAAACAAGCAATGGGGAAAACACTCCCTATTCAATAAATTGTGCTAGGATAATTGGCTAGTCATATGCAGAAGCTTGAAACTGGGCCCCTTCCTTACACTATATACAAAAATCAACTCAAGATGGATTAAAGACTTAAATGTAAAACCCAAAACTATAAAAACCTTGGAAGACAACCTAGGCAATGCCATCCTGCCATAGGAATGGGCAAGGTTTCATGACAAACACACCAGAAACAATTGCAACAAAAGCAAAAATTGACAAGCAGGATCTAATTAAACTTAAGAGCTTCTGTACAGCAAAAGAGACTATCAACAGAGTAAACAACTGCAGAATAGGAGAAAATATTTTCTAACTATGAATCTGACAAAGGTCTAATATCCACCATCTATAAGGAACTTAAATTTGCAAGAGAAAAGCAGGTACTTTATTTTGGGAAGCCAATCCAGGGAACAGGGGAGGGGCACTTGAGAAGAGTAAAACAGGAAGGAGGGAGAGCTAATACAAGAGTGTGCTGTTCAGCTACCTATGCCTATGGGTAACTGGGGCTTAGTCTTGGTGGGGATGCTTTAAGGAACCACATAGAAGACCCTTCAGGATTATCAGCCAGAGAAAAACAGGGGAGCAGCCTGACCTCCACGGGCTAAAATTAACACTGGAGGGCTTATATTTTCTCTGTTTTAGGAGTCTCACTAGAAAGCAGAGAATCCCTGGGATAACAAGCAAGACAGATGCATAGTACAGCTGGGATGTACTATGCATGGTAAAGTGCTGGTAAAGGCACCTGTGTAGAGCCTGTTGCCTCAACAATGTCCAGGACAAAAAGGTGAGCTGAGGGATGTGAGAGGGGTATGGCAGGTGTTTAATGTAATGCCCAACTTTGACACTTATTCACTAGGTGTATCATTTGTTCACTCTTAGCACCTGTTTCCTCATCCTAAATGAGGCAGGAGGATCACTTACCCTGGCTGTTTCCCAGAATGATCACTAAGAGAGTTGTAAAAGCACTTTGAAGCAATTTAAAAGCTAACTCACTGCAAAACTGAGAGTGGTTGATGCTATTGTAGACCTGGGACATGAAACAATACCAGGAAAACAGAAAACTAAGAGTAGGTCACAGAGAGCATCTAGAAGGCCTCAGGAAGCCCCTGCACTGATATGGCAATTCTGTAGTTATATTAACTAGGGAAAAATATCAACACAGATGCCAAAGAAAGTAGAGTTTATTTGGGAAAAAAAGAATTGCAATTCAAGTACACTGAATTAGGGCAACACTAAATAGTGTCCTTTCAGGCAAGCTCAGGTTTTTAATAGGAGATTTCTTCAAAAAGTTGTTTTGGGGGGCAATTCATTGGCTGCACAGAAATCCTACATTGCAGAGCTGTTCTGAATTGGTAGTTAATTAGGGCACTCCCAGCTGAGGGATGTTGAAGGCTAGTGGATTCTGACTTAAGGTGTTATCCAAGTCTGTTGGTACCTTCTGTGGCTTAACATTTAGCAGGTATGAGTGCAGTCCTCTCTTGATCTTCCAATTCCAGTTTAATGCCTAGGCCTAAATTACTTTATTTCCTTTCACAGCAACAATGGACCAGGAAGGCATGACATGCACAAATGATGACAGGCACCACACTTAGCAACTTGGAAAATGAATATGTGAGTTTAACGCCTGAAGTTTTTTAACAATTGAAATACTAGAGTTTTTGCTGGAAATAAATATTGATTGAACTGATTCAGTAAATGCCTAATATATGAGGACCGTAATTCCTAATCTCCCTGTCAGACCAAATTAAGATCTACATTTTAGCCATGTCTGTCCACCTCTCTGCTTTAAAGTTTAAATTCACTTTCTTCCACAGTATTTTGACAATTGAAAGACTCCAGTTGGATTACTAATTTCAGCCCTATTTGATCTGAGGATGCAATCGGTAGCTACTCTCACATCCTCAAGTTACATGACAGTTATACTTTTTATTTCCTCAGAACATTTGCCAATTTAATAAACGTTCAATCCCAATATTAAATTCTCCCCTGAGCCTTAGCGCAGGTACATGTGCATAGATAGAATCAGGGTTAACAATATTCCATATGCCATTTCTTCTCCCAGTCACTTGAAGACATCGTGGAAGCACTTTGCAGAGGAGAACCAAAAGTGGTCTTGAAATGGTAACAGATCTCAAAGCCTAACAGCTGAACTGAGAGCCCTGGGGCTTTCAACCCAGTTTCCAGTGGGCAGCAGAAGGCTCACTATGGATGGCTCTGAGTAGAGAAGAAGGAAGTCAAGGAAGAGATGGGGAAGAGGAGGGGAAGAGTTCCCCAAATGTACCTTGCCCTCCCTCTCCCCTGAGTGTCCATGTGCAGGAGGTTAACGTTGATGTGGTGAGTAATGCAAGCAGTGGCCCTACAGGTTCCCCTAATACAGGGTCCTAATGGTTAATCCTACTTCCTTTCAGGTACTCCTTCCTGAAATGACGAATATGTTGCAAGGGAAAGGCTTTGTAACCTAAAACTGTTGATCTAGTCTTCAACGATGGCATACACGTTATAGTCACTTTCTCTGTGACATAAATTTCAGAGAAATTGTTCTTTCCTTTCTCAGCCATTGATATTATTTTAAACCATGATTCTATTTTTACCTTCAGTTTGAACAATCTCTGCATAACAAGCATCTTTGCAGATACATGGCATTTCTTCCTAAAACTTCAAAAATCTTCAAAAAATATGTAATTCTTCTATTTTCAAATTCCATGAGAGTCTGCTCTCCCTATGTGTACGCTTTAGGAGCTCTGCTATTTCCCTAAACTAATATTACAGTGGTGTGATGTACCATTAATTACATGACCATGGAGATTCAGAGGTGAAAGCAGGGATTGCCTGCATCTTTTAAGTCCCATTTGGATTTTGATTTCATTTCATAAGAGATCTTATTAATGATAAAAGTTGGCAGGGGTGACTTTGGGAATTCTAGGAAGAGCCCTGGGGCTTTCAACCCAGTTTCCAGTGGGCAGCTGAAGGCTCACTATGGATGACTCTGAGTGGAGAAGGAGGAAGTCAAGGAAGAGATGGGGAAGAGGAGGGGAAGAGTTCCCCAAATGTACCTTGTCCTCTCCCCTGAGTGTCCATGTGTGGCAGGAGGTTAACGTTGATGTGGTGAGTAATGCCCAAAGGCTCTAAAGCTAGACAGGGCTCTATGATTATATGATCAGGGGATTTGTGTGCTACGCCAAGGCTTGGATGGCATCCTTTGTTCCAGACAGAAGGGTCCTGTTTATTGTGCTCCTAAGGTACTTTTTTGTTCACTTTATAACTTTTGCTCCCATGCACTCAACAGATATTGACCAGCTACTATGTGCTAGTAAGTAAGTGGTAGTTGTTTGGGATACAACAGTGAGTAAAGCATGACTCCTAGCATCTGTTGTATGTGCATGCATGCCATGCATGTGACACTGAGGGAGAGCAAGATTAAGTGATATGACAGCATAGAGACTGGGCACCACCTAACCCTCCATGTGGAATTCAGAGAGGTCTTTATTTCTCTGATGCTGAGTTTAAGCTTGGGTGTTCCAGCGACCAGAACTGTAATGGGAATTGTAGGTGCAGATGAACTTTGTGTAGGGTTGTGGTTCTTTCCCACAGAACTATCGGCACCCAGTGCAACCAGTTACACAACTTTCTTTACAACTCTGCAGCAAGCTAGACAGGTCACAGGCAGTCCCAACTCAGGAGGTTGCCTGCATCATGTTGATGGTGAAGCTGACACCATAGCATGGAAATCAGAGTCCACTGCTCCTACAGATCAATGCTTAGCTGTTTCAATATATTATCTGAAACTGCATCTTTTAATTCCTGGACTTTTCAGATCTGTACTGACTCAGATCTGGGTGGGGCTTAGTTTGAAGGAGGGAGTCCTTGGTGATGACGTGATTTCCTTGGTCTGTCATAGGTAACTAATCAAACGTACCTTAGACTTTACTTTCTGAGAAACTCAGAGTTGAATTCAATGTTTATTCTTATGGACTACTTAGCATTTGACTAGACGGTGTGAATTTCCAAGTAAGGTAAGGATTTCTTTCTAAGTTGTTTTTACCTAGAACTTAAAAGTGGGCATGAATAAATCATATATGGGTGGTTTTTATTTTCCTGTTAGGAAAAAATTAGTGACTGATCTTTTAAATTGACTTAGTGCATATACTATGTATTGTGCATATGCACAAACAAATATTTAGTAAAAGGTTGTCTTGAAGGGACATGCTGATATATTTCAAATAAAAGACCTTAGCAAAAATGAGGAAAATGCCTAACATTCTGGTAAGACAGTGAAGGAGGAATGAGCAATGTTTGTTTTGAAAATTGTCTGAGAACTTTAAACAAATCTCTGAGGGTATATTCTTACTTGTAATTGTTCATCTAATTACACTACAGAGGCTTATTAGCTGCTCCAAGATGCACTGCTTTCCATTCTGTGGTGGAAACAAAAGGACCATAGTGGTGGTTTTCTAGCAGAAGAATTGTGATCTTTGAATTCTAATACAAGAAACTTAGAAGTCTCTTAGTTATTTCCACTGTCTCAAGGGAGAATCATTAAGTTTATGTCATTTTCAATGCCTAAAACAAGATTCAAAAAGTTAAGATTCAATTCTCACTGGGTTTCTATTATTTGGGACTTTGGACAATAGAAAAAAGTATGAACAGGTAATTTAGGTTTTTTTGGTGTTACTGGTACCTGACAAAACAAACTTGAGCTTCCCTATTTCCTAGAAACTTGGAGGAAATAATTTCTGTCTGGAATGGCAAATTGGTGTCATATTCCATTTATACGCATATTTTAATCAAA
Organism: Piliocolobus tephrosceles; assembly: GCF_002776525.5. Taxonomy (NCBI): domain Eukaryota; kingdom Metazoa; phylum Chordata; class Mammalia; order Primates; family Cercopithecidae; genus Piliocolobus; species Piliocolobus tephrosceles. Next base: position 2,879,373 of record NW_022300975.1, on the reverse strand, counting down.
AGATGTAATAACATGTAGTGGTCAAGATCATAGTCTCTGGAGTCAAGTAATCCTTGGTGCGTTTACCTGCTTCATCATTTTAACCAGTTATATATTTTTCTCAGAGCCAGTTTCCTAATCTGTAAAATGGGGGTAGACTAGGATTGCTGTGAAGATTAAATGAAATTTATCAAAGTGTTTAGCAAAGTGCCTGGTATGTAGAAAGTGATTAATAAATATTATTTCAGAATATAGATGTAAAAGTCAAATAATTTCCTATATAATCATATTGAGTAGCCTGAAAGTTTGGTGGCTCTTCAATAAATCTGTGAATGAAGGCTTTGCCTACTTTTGGCGTGTGGCCCACCAGCATGTTCTATCAGTTGGCCTGAGCTGAGAAAGAAACCAACTCCTGTGTTGAGTTTTCCTCCAGGTGCTTAAGATAGACCATACCTGAATATTTTGATCATTAACCAGTGATCCTGGGTGGCTCCTCCTTGCTCTGGTCAGTAACCGGTGTAGGTCACGTAGTAAGGCACTAAACAAAGTGTTTTTCCTCCTGAGGTTGTCATGTCAACTCTAAATTCCCAGAGACTTGCCTAGGAGTAGAGAGTTTGTTCTGAGTTCCATAACCAGCATCCTCTTTGAGGCTTTGAATGTCTAACTGACTTCTGACTGCAGGCATGCAAACTTTTCCCCTGCCTAGTAGGAATGAATACGCCTTTTCCAAGCATCTACATAGCAGCCACCCAGGGACTATCTGAGAGCCAGTTGCTTCCTGACTTAATTTCTGGGAAGAGCAATTGCCTACTCAAGACAAATTCCTTCCTCCTTATTCTTCTGTCAGATGAGATTAGCTATTAGGTATTCCCTCCCTAGGACTCTGACCTGACTCTCATAGAAAAGAAAATGAGGATCCAAGTTCATTCCATTTAACTGGGGCTATAAACATATGCCACCAGAAAAATTCTGCTATTCTGGCTTACTATAACTTTAGGTTCTCCTTTCTAACACAATACTATCTTTATAAAATGTACACACCTTTCCTTGATATTCAGTTGTGGTGTTTATGTGTTCAAGATCCTTCTAATTTAGCCCCAACTAAAGTTCCCAGTATGTATTTGCAGGCCTCTTGTACTGCACCATCTTCAGTAAAATGTGTATTTCTCTTTCTTCAGCATAGGCTTCACCCTTAGAAGCTCGCTTTTCTCTGGATATTCATTTCCAGCAGGTCTCGGAGATAATGTACTGTATTGCGTCTTTTTCTGTTGGAGACTAGAATGCAGTTAGCAGGTGCAGCTTCTTATAACTGCAGATTCAGATATTTTTCTCTCCGTAAAAACTGTTAAATGTCCCCTTAGAGGCTCATTTTAAAATTGAGTAAGGAATGGGGGCTTGTTTTTCCTTAGTCCTTGATCTTGGAATCTTATAGTCTGACATTGCACATTGCTCCTTACCATTTAGAGTTCAAACCACTAATTCCCAAGTGATAAGAGATGAAGATACAAACCAGAGATAGGCAAATGTACATTTGCAGCTTCCTTGCTTTAATACTTCTGTTTCAGGTGGGATGTCTTCTCCATGGCTATCCAAGTCTGTCCTAGACACCACCTTTGAAAAATGAGATCCTTTCTATCTAATTTAACCTAGATTAGAGGCATCACTGAGAACACCTTCTGAAGGTAAAAACCTTTTGCCTTTTCTTTGTGTCTCATACTCTATATTCCTTAACTGCAATCACTACAATGTCCTGTCAGTTACACAAAATTAATGTTACTATAACTGACTTTGATAATATTTCTATTTACAAATTGACAAATTATATTCCTAATCTAATTACATTCATGCAAAGCTAGTAGCTCTGTAGTTTTATCAACTTGGCAACAAGGAAAATAAACTTAATTTTTAAAAACAGGCTCAAAAAGTTAAGTCACTTTTGTAAAAGACCTAGAAAAATATATATATATATAAAATCATATAACTATTATAATGCATAAATATATAAATATGTTATATAAATATACTACATATTTACCATAGATAATAAGTGAAAAGGGTGAAATTGGTGGAGTCAGAGCTTAGAAATCTTGTTAGTCTGGTTGGAGGAGAGAAAGGAGAGGAGTAGTCAGATTATGAAGAATTCCATCGGGATAGTATGTTTTGAGTTTGCAAGTTCAGCAGTGGAGCAGAAAGTTCTGGGTGATAAGTGCAGGAATCCTGGAAATGCTAGACTGAGTGGAGTAGAAGTAACTAGTTTTGGAGTTCTTGACTTTTTCTTCCTAGAGTTTTAGATTTGCTGGTAAGAATTTAGTAGATAGGAGGAAGGGGCATAGAAAAGCTCAGATGACCCGAGTGATAAGCATTTCTTAAATATTTCAGACCCATAAAGGTACAAATAATGCTCTAACCCAACCATATATGCCCCATCCAGCTTAAATACCATTGACACTCCCTAGGTACCCTTTCGTGTAGGAGCAAGGGTCACTCTGGAATACACGTCGATTCTCACAGTGAGATACAGAATCCCTAAAGATACAGAAGCAATGGCTTGGAAAGAGCACAGTTGGATGAAGAGATTGCCAGCTTTATTTTCAGATTCCAGTGTGGCGAGAAGATGGCAAAATGAGCAACTCTTCTTAAGAAAAAGGAGATGGGGAAACGGTTCTTTGGGGTAATTGAGTTCCCACTGAGGCGGGAAAGCAGCAGGAATCTGAGCAGGCTGTGGGTAACGGGAAGTTTATTGGGTAATGACGTTTTCAGAGTCCACAGGGAAGAGGTTTGAAAGGACCAATAGAAGGGGAAGGCTGGGTGGGTCGAGGGGAAGCAGCACAGAACCTGGGAGAGACAGTGTGTGAGAAGATGAGTAAGCAAGCGTCCTGTTCACAGCATGAAGTACCAGCTTTTGCAGAGACAGGAGGCAGGGTGGGAAGAAACAGCCCAGGGAATTCAAGGACAACCTGCCACAGCCTTTCACTGCATGCCTTTGTTTCATAGAAAGGATTTCACCACAAGGAGTTGATGAGTCAAAGATTCAGGTGCAAGTGATTTGTTAAAATAGTGCTCTTAGAAGAAACCAGTTAGTGGTAGGGAAAGCCAGAGTGATGAGTAGGTTAGGAATATAAACCAGGTGAGTCAATAATAGGAAAAACATGGTTTGCTGGGGCTTCCAGGAAATAAGCTTCTCTCCTTAACAAGAAGTGCTGGTGAAGCTCCAGTTCTTTTCATCTGAGTTTAGCGGTGTGTGATGTCAGGCCTGAAACATCTATAGCCACTTCGTTACCACGAGGGAAGCAAGGTTGTGTATAAGGTAAACCCACAGGACGCAAAGCAGAGACGTGAGGCCTGGTGACATATGTCCTGGATAGACCTGGCCAGAGGCTCCCAGAAGCCTCAGTTATGTTTCTCAGAAGATTCCCTTTGTTCCAGGATGTTGCTCTTATTGCTTGTAACAGAAATCTAAATTCCCACTTTATTTTAATAATGCTGTCATATTTATCTAAATGTGCTTTAATCTTGGAATTCAGAGTAATCAAAAAATGACTAATGACATCAAATATTTACGTTTAGCTTCTAACACAGCTGAAATATTTCATAGCAGTACAATGAAATGAGAGAATTTCCTTTCACACTGGAAAGGAAGGAATTATACATGCACAAATATCTCTTCTAATTTATGTCTTCTGATCTTGGAGTTAGTCTCCTTAAAATTTGAGTGTGAGGAGACCTATGCCCTCCAAACCAATTTTCCCCATTGAATTTAGCTTTTTATTTATATATGCAAAACAACGTATCCTAAGTGTGCTTTGTAGATTACGTTTCTAATTCTTGTTCATTCTTGTGCTTTTAGTGTTGCATGCTCTGACATAGTTCTGCAAGCTGTCTTTGAAAAGCTTTTTACCTCTTCCTTTTTACTGCTCTTTTGTCTTCCCTGTGAATTCGAGACGTAACCGCAGAAATAGATGACTGAATACTAAGTATGTATAGGTTCTATTTTCCCACTTTTATTTACTTTTCTGAGGATTCCAAACACATTTGTTGTTTTTGAGGCATTTGCTTTCTTCTAGAGTTACCTTCTTGCAGTCTTTTTTGTTAAGGTAACTCCTATTCAATTCTTACCCCTTATTTTTTTCACCGCCACAATTTTCCTCCCCTGCCCCCAATTATTTCAATTGTCCTTGTCTCTTATATTCCTGTTTTCTTCCCTAGGCTACTTTGAGAGACTACCTTGTTTCTCTTTCCCTTTTGGAATTTGAGGGTGGCCCATGGTAGTTTTAATCTGTTTGGCAAATTCTTGTAATCTTTTCTCCTAAGGATTCTACTCCTTTCTCCCTCAACTCAAGCAGCCTCCAGGTCATCTTGCCTCCTCCTTTCTTCTTGGAACCAAGCAGCACATTTTAGTTTTCACTTCTTCCTGCTCGCTACCTTGACTCTTCTATTGTTTCTCTCCTGCTTGTAAGTTGGTTTCATCTGAGTGACTCGTATTTACCAAGTATTGCCTATGAGCTCAGTGGTTTGTGTGCTGCCTGTACAATATAAAAGGTAATCCACATAACTGAGCTGAGGTATTGGGTTGGTATTCTCATTTTAGAAGAAAGTTGAGATGTGCTAGAGTTGAGGAAATAAGACAAGTAACAATCTAGATTTGATTTCTGTGTTGCTATTTATATTCACTATCTAATTCATACAAGAAGGTACACTTGTGAATTACATAGATGTGATTTTTGTAGTAGGGAAATGAATATTAACATGAAGGTTAAACAGTCTGACTTTAAAATGGTATATAAATGAGTTTGAAAGAGAAAATATCTGATTTCATTTTCTGTTTTGTTGTAGTAGGAGGGTTAGTCATTCGATAACAGGTCTGAAATAACATAATACCTGGAAACCATAATTACTGGAACTTGTGAATATTTTACCATCCAGGGTTCAACCTCCTACCCCTTATTCTCCTGACAGTATGCTGAGACAGATACTTTATTGACTAACATCTCTCTCCACATTTTCCCCTGCTAATTGTGCTTTGATTGGTTCAAATTCCACGTGGTGATTCCTTGATTCTGACAATCCAAGACATTCAGCTGTCTTCAAGTCAAGTAATTGACTTTTTTGAATTAGTTTTCATTTCATTTCAGTTTTCAGTTCATCCAACCCCAATTCAAGTTGGAAACACATCCTTAGTATTTCCTTGCTACCTGGGCTTTAGCAAATGCTACTTTACTCTCCTTCCAGCTACTCAGGAGGCTGAGGCAGGGGAATGGCTTGAACCCGGGAGGCAGAGGTTGCAGTGAGCCTTTTCCTAGTTTTATTGTTGGAGGCCTAACTCATGGGAGAGATTATGCAATACAGTTCTGAAGTCAAGGGGGAAGAGGTAGGAAGGGAGAGGAGAAAAGAAGTCCCTTGAGGGCATTTACTAAAAATGCCTCCTGGTGCTGCCTTTTCTGTTCTGGGCTGGCTCTCTCCTTGAAAACAGCACATACTAACAGCAAATAAAAAAATCCTGGAATCAGTATGCTGTGTTGTCTTTTGTGGGAAAGTCAAAGCATCTTCTTTTTCTTTTCCACCCGTGTCCCACCTCTTTGTTGCTTGTTTAGGCAAAAAAGTAAAATATTTCTTCTCCTTATTTGGCATTCAACTGCTTAATTCAGTTATGTCTTGGTTCTGAGTTTTCTGTATCAACTTTTCCTAGAACGTGGAAACTTTAGATCAACAGATTCAATCCTGTCTTCATTTTAGAAAAGTTTTCTTACATTTTATTTATGTATCAACTCCTTGATTTGATGAGTTCTTGACTTCGGGGGCCCATATCAATTATCCTAATACTGTGCCATTGATGTGCTATAATGTAACCTCATCTAATTGCATTCAATTTATGTTCTATAGCTCAACCTCATCTAGTGCATTCATCTCTTTAAGCTGAATTCATCAAGATATCACAAATCTTCCTCTACTTCGGCTTTCAGTGATATCACTTCTGTACTTTGCTAGCTCTACGTTCTTATTAGTTATCTCTAGAAATTTTAGTCCATATTTTGTTTCCTCATGTCTACAATCCTCTTCTCATCCATTATTTTGTTTAGCTTCTTTTTGAGTACTTGTTTTGTTGTGTACATATCCTGGGCATTAATTTCTAATATAAAACATATAATTATTGTGTATATGTTTTCTAGAGGGTATAGACCTAATATAAGTGAAGGTTTCCTTTCTGCTCTTTGAACTGTTTTATTCCAGGTTGGGCTTTATTTTATTTTTTGGTCATTTGCATGCCATTCCTGTACCCCACCTCTTTTGGACTATAGTGTATATTATGTAGCATGTCATTTTATTATTTTGCTCAGTCAGTAGCCAGGTAATCAAACCAGTTCTGACACAGTAGGTGCGTGATGGGCTCTCGATTTTTTTTTTCTCATTTTGTCTGAGACCTATAATCCATTATTGCAACCACCATTGCCACTACCTCACAGCAGGTGACTCTGATGGCTGGGTCTGTTGTGTTCTCTCATTTGCTTAGGCTGAGTTATTGGCAGAGGTGGAAATAAACTTTTTGTTAGATAATCGAACTGACTCTCATTTTTGGACCTACTGAATATCACATTCCAGTGTTTACAGCATTTAGTTGGGGGAGTGTATACGCGTGTGTAGTGTTCTAAAGGGGAACGCACTGGGATTTTGAGTGACTTCTCCCTGTTCAATGTATCATTGTATAAGCTATGCTCCCATTGTCATGTCAATGCCATTGCTGATGTTCCCATTTGTTTCCTACTACTCCCCAGTCAAGAAAGAAAGAATAAAGATTTCTCTCCAAATTTAGGCATTGTATTAGTTTCCTCAGGCTCCTTTAACAAACTACCACAAATATGGTGGCTTAAATTAAGAAAAACATATCCTCCCATAGTTCTGAAGGCTAGAAGTCCCAAATCAAGGTGTTGGCAGGCCCACACTTCTAAAGATTCTAGGGGAGAAGCCTTCCTTGCCTCTGCCAACTTCTGGCGACTCCTGGTGTTCCTTGCCTTATGTCAATATAATTTCAGTCTCTGCCACCATCTATGTGTCTTTTCCTACCTCTCATAGGACTTAGGACACAGCCTAATCCAGTATGATTTCATCTCAGTCTTTACCTTAATTACATCTACAAAGAGCTTAGGTGGATATGAAATTTTGAAGAACAACTAGTCAATCCGGTACAAATACATTAGAGCTTTCAGGGCTTCAGCAACGCATCACAGATTTACTGTGTCTGAGAGTGGGCCTCACCTTCCTACTAACGGCCTGTTCTGCGGATCCCTAATCTCTCTAGATTTGGTAAATTGTTCCTTCAGCCCAGGATGATAGGGTACTTGTCCATGTTACTAGTCTTGGGAGTACAGCATCATTCTTGTTAGTTTCACTTAACCCTGCCTACAGCTGTATAAATAATCACATTAGTCAACTATTCATGATTGCCACAATATGTTGTCATATTTGCTGCCTGAGTAGGATTACTGGTTGATTTTGCATCCTTGCCTTATAATGGATGTTAAAGGGACTATTTCTAATATTTCCCCAGTGAAGATTCTGTTTTTATAGGGTTTTCAGACATATTCTTTGTCACATTAAAGCCTTTTACTCATCAATGATGATGAGTAAATTTACAAAATGAGGAATTTACAATAACTTTGTACATTATCTATTTTTTCTAGATGTATTCAGATGATTGGTTTTTCAACTCTAATCTGCTTTATATGCTTTTAACCTGGGTTTTCTAGAAAACAGTGCCTGAAGCAAGGATTAAAATGCTTATGCTTTATTTGGGAGGTAAAAACTCAGGGCTGTGAGAGAGAAGGAAAATGGAAGCAAGGCAAGGGAAGACGGGCAGCTTTGTAAAGGGACAGATTACCATGCTGGCTACTGCTTGGTCATAGCATTCATCAGTGTGAAGGACTTTTCTGAATGGGAATATAGAAAACTGTGCCTCAAAGTCCTCCATGGGAGGAAAGAAGATGGGGGATTGATCTGCCCAGATCTAGTCACTCCTGCTGGTTAAAATTTACCTCACAGGAAATAAACAGCTCCATATATCCCAATGTCATCATCTAGTCCCTTTAATAGCATCTCAGGGTGCTAAGTCCCATGCCCTGCTGTACAGAGTTCCATTCCATTCCAGAAGTATCAGGAGGGACCAGACACTCCAGGTATGTGCCTGGTTGGCTCAGCTCTGGGTGGTGGCCAAGGAGGAAGGCTTGGCCCTCTCAGGGCAAATGACTCAACAGAGCCTCACAGTGACAGTTAAGGTCAGTGACACATTTGAGCCAAGGGAATCTGAGGCACACAAGACTTCGGTCTGATACATGTGATAAATCACATTTATAAATTTTCTAATGCTAAATATTCTTTGGATTCCTGGAGAAAACCCAACTTGGTCACTGACAGCCATGAAAATGTGGGCTCACATCTCCTGCTGCGGGCAGTGTGGGCCGTTGCAGCTCTAGGTGCTGCTCTCTGGATCATCACCACTTTTGTGTCATGGCCATGACTGATCTCAGCTGATGCTCCACCGATGATTCATTCCCTCAGCGATTGAGCACAGTGGCAAGGCTAACAAGGGACTCCTCTAACGGATGGCTTTGGTGCAAGGGCTCCCCACTCATCTGACAAAACTTTCTTAGAACTGCGGCAAGCCTGATGTTCCTTTCACTCCATTTCCGCCCTTCCTCTCTCCTTTAACATCACAGTTGGAAAGTTCTCCTGACTTCTGCTTTCCCCCTCTATCCTTCACAGGAGTTTTCCTCACTATTATCCCTCGAACATCGTGTCCCATCTTGGTGTCTGCTTCTTGGAGGACACGATCAGCACAGTGATAATACGTTATCTGTTTTAATATTGTTAGATTTGGTTTACGACATTTTGTCCAGATTTTCATATCTCTTTTCCTGAGTGAAATAGATTATCTTCTGTCCTCATTGTCTGGGTTTAAATAATACTGTCCTTGAAGTTTGGTAGAATGTGTCTGGAAAACCATGTGGGCCCGCTCGAGTTCTCCCTCTCTCCCCCTCTGTGTGTGTGTGTGAGGGTTTTAAACCGCTGTCCAATTTCTTTAATAATTATAGAACTCTTTAAGATTTATATTTTGTGTTTATCTCAGTTAAGGAAAGATTCTTAGAAAACTGTTTTGAAATCTACTGGCAGAATGTTTCTGATAATATTATCTTTTCACATCTCTGCTTTATCTGTAGTTATGTCAACTTTTTTTAATCATACTACATTTTCTCACTTAATTTTGCCAGAAGTTTGTCTATTGTCAATTTGTAGTCTTGCTAATCAATTTTTGACTTTAACTTTTTCCATTGTATATACATAAATTTTTTTCTATTTTATTCCACTATTATATTTTCCTGCTACTTTTATGAATTTTTTCTTTCTTTTTTGGAGACAGAGTCTTGCTCTGTCACCTCGACTGGAGTGCAATGGCGTGATCTCAGCTCACTATAACCTCCACCTCCCGGGTTCAAGCAATTCTCCTGCCTCAGCCTCCCAAGTATGTGGGATTACAGGCGCCCACCACCATGCCCGGTTAACTTTTGTGTTTTTAATAAAGACGGGGTTTCACCATGTTGGTCAGGCTGGTCTTGAACTCCTGACCTCAGGTGATCCGCCTGCCTCAGCCTCCCAAAGTGCTGGGATTACAAGTATGAGCCACCATGCCCAGCCCTTTCGAACAATTTTTTTCTAACTTAGATTTTATACTTATTTAATATATGCTTACCTTTATTCTTTTTTAATACAAATGTTTGACTAAATTCTCCTTAAGACTGCTTTTATTGTATTCTACCTCTTTGCATACATTGTGCTTTTTCATTTGGTTCTGAGTAATAAACCATTTTTATTTTAGAATAATTTTAGAGTTACAGAAAAGCTGTGAAGGTATTATAAGAGTTCTTGTTGGCTGTGCGTGGTGGGTCACACCTGTAATCCTAGTACTTTGGGAGGCCGAGGCGGGTGGATCATGAGGTCAGGGGTTCAAGACCAGCCTGACCAACATGGTGAAACCCCATCTCTACTAAAAATACAAAAATTAGCTGGGCATGGTGGCAGGCACCTGTAATCCCAGCTACTCAGGAGGCTGAGGCAGAAGAATCCCTTGAAACCGGAAGGTGGAGGTCGCAGTCAGCCACGATCATGCCACTGCACTTCAGCCTGGGCAATACGAGCGAAACTCTGTCTCAAATACAGAAAAAGAGTTCTTGTTAACTTTTGCCCAGCTTCCCCTATGTTAACATCTTATATATATGGTTCATTTGTCAAAACTTAAGAAATTAGCATGGTACAATACTACTAACTAAACTACAGATTCTATTTGAAGGTCACCAGTTTTTCCAGTAACTTCCTTTTTCTATTTCAGGATCCAATCCAGAATACCACAATGCATTTAGTAGGTCTTTTATTTTTTTATTTTCAATTTTAATTTTTGTGGGTACATAACAGTTATATATATGTATGAGATACATGAAATGTTTTAATACATGCATGCAGTATAAAATAAGCACATCATGGAGAATGGGGTATCCATCCTATTAAGCATTTGTCCTTTGAATTACAAATAATTCAATTACACTGTCTAAATTATTTTAAAATTTACAATTATGTTACTGACTATAGTCACTCTGTTGTGCTATCACATAATAGGTCTTGTTCATTCTAACTATTTTTTGTACCCATTAACCATCCCCACCTTCCCCACAACCACTACCTTTCCCAGCCTCTGGTAACAACCCTTCTACTCTCTAGGCCCATGAGTTTAATGGTTTTGATTTTTAGATCCCACAAATGAATGAGAACATGTGATGTGTGTCTTTCTGTGCCTGGCTTATTTCACTTAACATAATAATCTCCAGCTCCATCCATGTCATTGCAACTAATTGGATCTCATTCTTTTTTATGGCTGAATAGTACTCCACTGTGTATACGTACATTTTCTTTTATCCATTTATCTGTTGATGGACACTTATGTTGCTTCCAAATCTTAGCTATTATAAACAGTGCTGTAACAAACATAGGAGGGCAAATATCTCTTTGATATACTGATTTCCTTCCTCTTGGGTATATACCCAGCAGTGGGATTGCTGGGTCATACAGTAGTTCAATTTTTATTTTTTTTAGGAACCTCCAAACTTTTCTTATAGTGGTGTACTAATTTAGATTCCCACCAACAAGGTATGAGGGTTCCCTTTTCTCCACATCCTTGCCAGCATTTGTTATTGCCTGTCTTTTGGATAGAAGCCATTTTAATGGGGATGAGATGATATCTCATTATAATTTTGATTTGCATTTCTCTGATCAGAGATGTTGAGCACCTTTTCATATGCCTGTTTGCCATTTGTACGTCTTCTGAGATAGGTCTATTCAAATCTTTTGCCCATTTTTAAAAATTGGATTATTAGATTTTTTCCTATAAAGTTGTTTGAGCTCCTTATAGAGTCTGGTGATGAATCCCTTGTCAGAGGGGTAGTTTGCAAATATTTTCTCCCATTCTGTGGGTTGTCTCTTCACTTTGTTGATTGTTTCTTTTGCTATGCAGAAGCTTTTTTAACTTGATGTGATCCCATTTGTCCATTTTTGCTTTGGTTGCCTGTGCTTGTGGGGTATTACTCAAGAAATTTTTCCCCAGACCAATGTCCTGGAGAATTTCCCCAGTGTTTCTTGTAGTCATTTCATTGTTTGAGGTCTTAGATTTAAGTCTTCAATCCACTTTTATTTGGTTTTTGTATATGGCAAGAGATAGGGTTCTAGTTTCAGTCTTCTGCATATGGATATCCAGTTTTGCAAGCACCATATATTGAAGAGACTATCTTTTCCCCAGTGACTATTCTTGGTACCTTTGTTGAAAATGAATATACTGTACATGTGTAGATTTGTTTCTGGGTTCTCTATTCTGTTCCACTGGTCTATGTGTCTGTTTTTATGCAAGTACAATACTGTTTTGACTATTATAGCTCTGTAGCATAATTTGAAATCAGGTAATGTGATTCCTCCAGTTTTGTTCTTTTTGCTTAGGATAGCTTTGGTACCAGTTAGGCCTTCTTAGTCTTCTCCAAACTGCAAGTTTCTCCTTTTTTGTCACCTTGACAGTTTTGAGGTATAATGGTCAGGTAATTTGTAGACTGTCTTCAATTTGACTTTGTCTTATGTTTTTCTAATTATTAGACTGGGGTTGTGGGTTTTGTGGCAGAGTACTACACAGGTGTAGTGCCATTATCACGTGTAGGGATACATAATGGCAACATGACTTACTGATAATGTTAATCTCAATCACATGGTTAAATTAATGTCTGTCAGGGTTTTCCATTATAAAATTACTATTTTTTCACCCATTCTCTGGTTGTTGGAACTGAATGACTAAATCCAGCCCACACTCAAGGGGAGGGGGATTAAGTTGCGCCACCTCTTGGAGGCAGGTAGTATGTGTATATATATTATTTGAAATTATTTGGTGTGGAAAAAAGGTATGCATTCAACCATTAATGCACATTAGTGGATTATTTATAATACATGGATTTTTATTCTTTGGGTTATAATGCAATATTATAATTTATTTTGCTGCTTAAAGTTTCTAGCTTTCGTCATTACGGGCTCTTTGAAGTTGATGCCTGTGTCCTTTTGACATACCCCTACTTTTTAAAAATTAGCACTTTCTTTCTTTCTCCTCTTCATGACTCCTCAAATTTGTATTCTTATACCGCTTATATTTATTCTAGATCAGAGAAAAAATATTTTTCCAGAGAGAAATTTTAGGCTAAATTAATAAAAGATGTTATGTTAGTCCCAGTTTTGATATTTATAGCAAAAATAAGTCTTACATGAATAAAAAGCAATTATACATTTCACATATTACCTTCAGGGGAAAAATACCCAAAGAATTCAAAATTCATCAAAAATATCTGTTAATATGTTTGTGTTATTTTCATCCATCATATTCTGTAGAGGTTAATGACATATTGTTCCCCTCTTATTGGAAAAAGTCAGCTGGTTTAATTGTTAATTTTTTTGAAATTTCTTGGCAAGTCAGAGTAATTCATTTGGATTATCAAGAGAAATGTTCATAGTATAATGATCTGAATTCTGATTCTCACAAGTCATTAATCACTGAAAATGAACTGCATCCCACATCCACATTGGCAGTGAGAATAAATTTGCTTGTTTGTTATGATTATGGATTTGATTTCTCATCTCAGCTCTTATAGAATTGGATGCCCTTCTGGTGCATCTCAAGGCTGATTGGAAAGCTTGAGAGACCATTGAGAATTGGATTTGGGGAAGATGTGAGTACTTGCTATACTATATTTTACTCTATGTGTATAAATTCCTTGAACAGAAAATTTTTAATACAACATTTAAAAGACATATTCAGTCATCATCTTTAGCACAAATGAAGTTTTGGCAAATGTATGCAGATATTCCTACACAAAAATACTATTTTTTGCATAAGCTTTTATCATTCACCAAAATGCACTATAAATCTGGTAGAGGGTTATAACTTATAGACCCTCTATGTTGTTTTAAAGAAATACAGAATTAAGAACATTTACAGAAATCTGTTGTTTCTCACTTTACCAAGTGTAAATAGGGGAATGTGTCTGTATGTAGCATAGGTACTTAGGTATTAGAAATTGTTCTACTCATAACAAACTTACGGTCTTTTTTCAGCAGTGTGATTTGCAAGTTGTAGAGAACAATGCCTGCGAAGCTTGTCTTTCTGTGTTTTCTAATAAGCCTGTAATCATTTTGTTAAGCCCCTTGGGATGGCCTTTGTCTAAACTGCCTCTTGAGTAATCCCAAGTACTGGCACAACTTGACAAATAATAATTAAAGATACATGTAAATATGCCAACTAAATTTGGACCTATGTTTAATGCTTACTATATTTAGTGCACAGTGAAATATTTAAAGTGATGGCTAACATTTTGAAAACATTGTGTAATATCAAGCATTAGGTATTATTTACCCAGATATAAGAAGGAGAACATGGAAATTTAAGTGAGAAGAGCATCCTGGTAAATCAGCCTGTGCCAAAATTATGGATGAAATGAGCTGGATTCTTGATACTATCTTCAAAAATCCTCCAACTTTTCTAGAGCGAAGCTCTAGAAAAAGCTTATCCCTTTTCCTAGATTTAAGGTTGGGTATTGGGCACGAGAAAGAGTGTAGCTTTCAAGGTTGGTCTTTTCCATAGTTGAGAACTAGAAACTGAGCTAGAGAAACCACACATGGTATGTACACATTTGATTGCAGTAACTAGGGCCTGACATAGATTTGATTACTTCTATTTTAATCTAAAGAGATGTCTATGTCCCCAAACTAGTCTACTCTACATAATAGCAGAGAAAATGGACAAAACACAGCTGTTTCGGTAAGCATATCACTCACTTGGTATGAACAGAAGTGTGCAGATGTACTGTAGCGGTGTGTCAGTGCCTGCTTATCAGTTCTTGTTCTCTTTTCTGCCACATTGCAAGAAACCACATTTCCCAGACTGCCTTTCCCTCTGGCTTCTGTGTATGTTCGGCCAATGGCAGGCACAGGCAGAAAACGGGAGGGCTGGAGGAGAGGGGAGGGAAGAAGTCACGTTCCTCCCACTCACCATTCTCACTTCCTGAGGTGTCCTGGCAGAGGCTGCCTCTCTTCTGCATCCTCTTAGTGGCTCTAAATCCCCCCAGACAATACTGACTGCCAACAGTACCTTCTTCTGTTGTCCCTCCAGCCTTGTGGGTTGTAGCAGCTTCTTTGTTACTGCTAATTTCTGGATTGCTTCACTCACCCCTATTGCTTCCCAGCCATCACCCACATGGCCAAGTTTCTGTAAGATAATAAATTTCTTCTTTATCAAAAACCTGTGGTGTTTCTGCTCCCTGGCTGGACCTTGTAGACTACTAGCTATGTCAAGGGACGGGGATCAGTATGAACAGTAGGACCTGTTGATGTCCTGCCCAGATCCCCTTTTCTAGGCAGGTGCACCCAAACTCCAGCTGCTGTGAGTGCTGGCTGCTAATGACTTTTGTATGCACTCTTTTCCAGAGACTTACCTTTGCCCAGAGATGCCTGGGAAGCTATGATGTTTCCCAGGGGGTGGCCCATGCCCAGTGACAGACTGATTTGAGGACAAGCTGGCCCCTTGCGGCAAGGGTGAGCAAATCTGTGGTGTCACTCAGGTTCCAGTGCTCCTCATGCTATGAGATAGAGATCAGACCTCAGCCAAGCTCATTTTCTGCTTGGCATCTTCCCTTTCTCTGTCCTACTTCCTTGATTCCTTACAGTTTTCTCCTGAAAGCTCACCCTCAGTAATTCCACTGCATGATAATCACCATTTCTGGCTCTGCCTCAAGGGAACCTGAACTAAGAGTATATTTTACAGAGGGAATGGAGAAAATCTGTTTAATCTGGTGAGATGGGGAAATGGAGGTTGTGAACACAGCTTCAATATAGTGATGACGAAACTAAAAAAAACGTAACAGCTGAACATTCTTGAGGAACGAACAGTTGTGGGAGGACTCAACGTTTTGAAATTAAGGCGAAAAGTGGTGCCTTACCAAAATTAAGGTCTAGAGAGGCTAGTTTTCATGGCAAAAGGATGATACTGTACTTCTGACCAGTGTAATGTGGCATTCTGAGAGTTTTCAAGAGTATCAATACCTGTGGGGTAGTTAGAAATGCAAGTCTGTTCTAAGACTAGAAATATACATTCTGTGAGATAATTATATAAAGATTTTTCTCGGGCTTGAGTCATGCACGATTCTTTATTTTGGAAAAAGGCTGATGTGGGCAGTCTTGTGATACCCACGGGCAGGACTACTGTGATTCAGGGGGAGTGAAACCAGCAATGAGGGAAGGTCAACACGGATGTGTTATTGATTGGATCCTGACCATTGGGAACTATGCTCAATCCTGGGGGATTTTCTGGAGAACATTAGGAAATGTGTTTCAGAACCATTCAACAAGGGCAAGGAGTGGAAGCATTCATTCACCCTCTCCAGAGCCCCCACAGATGTTACCTCCTCTGTTTCTGGGTTGTGTGTGCATGTGTTGTGGGGGTGCTGAGAGGATTCCTGTGGCGCTCTCGATCTCCGCTTCAGAGCTCTTTGGGCAGTGATGCAGCATCAAGGCAAAGTGCCACTGACTGCCCCTGTAGCTGCCTGGTTAAAACCTTCACAGAACTGACTGCTACAGTGTGGCTGGAGTAAGAGGTGGACCAAGTAGGTTGAAGTCCTACTTTACAACAGGTGTCCTGTATGGACCCTACCTGTAGTTATACCCATGGGGTAGTGAAAAGACTGGATCTGGAGTAAGGTCTGACTCTTTGCCACATAGACATTAACCTCTGTGACCTTGGGCAAGTCAGTCCTAACTTACCAGTGTGGAAATCGAAGCCAAGAGTGTTCAGGAACTGAACTCTGAGCATATGTCTTTCAGGGTTATGATGACTTCATCAGAGCCCCTCCTTTTTATCTCCAGACCCCAACTAAATCCTTCTTAATTTAAAATGCACAATTTAATTATCTTTAGGGGCTACAGTCAATTCAGAGAGGAGGTATGACTTTCTCTTCTGAGTTCCATCATTCCTAGCATTAACTCTAGTACACACCGTGATGCTGCATAATTGTATATACCTTTACTTCTGCTATGTGGAGTTCAGATTGATTTCTTTTTTATCTTTGTGCACACGAACACTAGCAAACTGGCAATCTGTTGTACTAAGAGTTGTGCCTATGAATACTTGATACAGAGAAAGAGGTCAAAGGAGAAAGAGATGGAGGAGATTGGGGGAACAACTGTAGCACTGCATTCCATATTCTTGTGAGCGCCTACTCTTGTCAGCAGGAGCAAAGCAAATCCATGATCCTATACTGTCTCTTAAAAAAAAAAAAAAAAAAAAAAACTTTTCCTACTCCTACATCCTTAGGCTGACCTTTTTTCCATTTTGTGGATTGCTGCCCTTTTTGAATCTGTCCTTGAAGTTGTCGAAATTAATTGCTTCCCAATGTTTAAATAGGATAAGAATCTTGTTGGGCAGCTGGAAGGTTGGCAGGGATGGAGAGGGGTTTTCCTGACCCCAGATGCCTCAGGGATGGGCCTGGCCACACCACGGCTCTTCTCTCCATGTCACCTGCAACCTCCCCGGTCAAAAGGACAGCTGAAAAGACAGGGGAGGGTGAGGAGAGGGTGGTAGGATGTGAACAAATATTTGTGTACCTGTTATAGAGCCAGACATTTTACTTCATCGGTTGATGTGAGGATGAAATACATTATTTTTATCCACTGCCACCTTGAACCTCCATTTCACGAGGGAGGAAACAGTTGAAAGATGATTATATTATGAGTCATCTCATTTGTAAATTTTGGAGCCATAAGTCAAAGCCAAGCCTGGCTCCAGAGCCCACGCTCTCGCTGCTTCCTGCTAAAACACCCACTGAGTTGACCTCGAGGCTCAGGTGTCACCACTGTGGAAGAAGCCTGCCACTCTGAATTGGGATTTTTTTCCCCTACTTATCTGACTAGAAAGTTTGCTGTGCCTACTAAGCAAGATATCAAGCTCTGGGCCAAAACTTCTTTTCAGCTCTTAGGAAGAACAAACACCCTTATTTTCCCAGATGGGTGGCAAATGGTGCTTTTGTACCCACGTTAAACATTTTATCAGAGGTTCTATTCTCACCCTGTGAAATTAAATTCAAGAGGGCTCAGCAAGTGTGTGCCAGGGGTGCATTCTCTTGCCTCTCTGCCCTTAGAAAAGCCTTGAGTTCAGAGCTGAGCCCTGGGTGCTCCATAAAAGTGCTGTACCTGCTGATTGAGCCCTGCAGCTTTGCAGACAAGAACTTCAGCTATCAGAGAATCCTCAGATATGACCAAGATGGTTCCCATTCCATAGAAGGGGGAATACAGTCTCTTATAGCCTAATGTCCAGGGTCCATGTCAGTGTACTTTCTCAGAGCAATTACCCTATCATTGCAGGTAATATATGTCTTAAAGGAGTCATTAAGCCAATTAGGATATATTGCCTTCCGTATATTTTGTGCTAAGTCCTCTTTATTAGAAAATAATCAGAATTTGAAGCTTGATTGATGCTTGGCCCAGTTTTAAGTATTATTTACCAAACTAGAGATAGCTACTCTAATCCATTTAGGATGTTAAGAGCAGACCTATAGAAGCCTCATGGGAGAATAGAGTCGTGATGCTTGTTCAAAATCTTTGGAAAGCACCCCAGCTGGCAGCTGGCTTTTCTTGGTATTTTAAAAGGGCATATAATAAGCATAAATAGAAGTATATGTGGTGGTTTTCTTATGGTTGTTTGTTTTTAAACTAGAATGCTATACCTTGCGTTTTCTTTTATCTTGATTTTTCAAACATCTACCTCCTTCACAAGCCTGATCTATTTGTGTGGTTTATATGTGCTGGATGTTTATTTGGGTAATCTAAGGTAGCAGAAGAGGAATATATTTAGTCATCTAACCTTTACAATAAGGAACATTTGAAATGTCAGCATTTTATTTCAGGAACAGGTGAGCTATTGCATTATAAGGCTTTTATTTATTTATTTACACCCTACATCTTTCAAAATTTGAAACAGCTTATGACAAACAGTAAAAAAAAAAAAAAATGAAAGAGGAAAGAGTAAATATTCCAGCCAGAAAAGTCAACATAGTTGCTATGATAAAGTATAATCCTGTGTCTAAGATTCTTGGAAACAGGGCAAGGTGAGAAACAAATTATAAAATATTTAATATTCAGAAAGAAAGGAAAAAGTTCCTCTGGTTAAAAACAAGTACTAAGGTGGCCAGATACTGGGTCAGGTGCCAGAGGCAAAACTACATAGGCATGAATGCTATTCTCATGAAGCTCACAGTCTAGTAGGCATGATAAATATTAAATCTATCGATATATAACTAATTATGCTTTGCTTTTGTATCATTTATGGAAAAGTAACAGTTCCTAAATTTGCTTAAATGTCTCTGGCTTAGAATCCTTCCTTGACTCCCCAGTCAGAGACCTGAAAGATTAAAAGGCATCACCCAGGTGCAGAGACTAAGAGAAGTGATGGGGTAGGCTGGAGAACCTGCAGACAACTGGTGTACCTCAGAAGAGTGTGGCCCAGAGGATGCTAGAAAGGCAGACAGTGACAGCTAGGTCAACCACATCCCAATGCACTGATTAAGCTTTACTTTATCAAAGGAAAAATATGGATTTAGGTAAACATCTTTTATTTCTCCAGAAACATTGACTTTTATTTTGAAATTACTATGCTTACTAAATTGCACACTTTAGGCCCTATTTTTTTTTTTTTTTTTTCCAAATAAAACTTGGCAACCCTACGTCAGTTCCCGAAAACCGTTTTCTTTAGGAATTTAACTGGTCCATGAAATCCAAAAAGCTGTGAACATTGGTCCACTAAGACCCTCAACAAATATGGCTGAAGAGATAGGAGGACAGAAAAAGTTTAGAGGTGAAGCATGACTTAGTGACAGGATTTCTTCAGGAGACTAAGTTAATGTCTTCTAAGCACAAAAATCATGGCTGTCGTGGACAGTTATCAAGATTGAACAGTGTACTAGGCTCATGGGGTAAATAGAAATTGCAATCCAGTCCTGGTTCCTCTCACCAAATCATGTACCATGGTAGGAGGCAGGGTCTACCTGAAAGAAGGGGAGTCTTTTGTCTTTATAGGAAGACACTGTGGCCAGTGACAGCACATACTCTTCCTGTGATCCAGCTTAACCCAAGGATAGAGCTTAACGAGTCTGTGGAAGTGGATATACAGTGTGCAACTAGGATCTCTGTGACATTTCCAACCAGGATTTTTTAAAGTATACACATATTCTTCATCATCCTCTAGCAGTGTGGTCTAAAGTTCCAGCTGTTGCTGATTAATGATGGATATATAGGCTTTATAAATTAAGCAGGCAAGTGGAGGAGTGAACAGCAGTGAGGGAAGAAGGGAATATCTAGATGTCCCAGCCCTTGAGGTTGGTACTTTATTATTTTACATAGGCAGGATGTAAGTTTATTAATAGAATCCTGATTAATCAAATCTGTAAGAGGGTGAGGTAGCCTAGGATAGTAGGGAAATTACTTCTTTTTTTTTTTTTTTTGAGATGAAGTCTCACTATGTCGCCCAGCTTGGAGTGCAGTGGTGCAGTCTCGGCTCACCGCAACCTCCACCTCCTAGGTTCAAGTGATTCTCCTGCCTTAGTCCCCGAGTAGCTGGGATTACAGGTGCGCGCCACCATGGCTGGCTAATTTTTGTATTTTTAGTAGTGACAAGGTTTCACCGTGTTGGTCAGGCTGACCTCGAACTCCTGACCTTGTGATCTGCGCACCTCAGTTTCCCAAAGTGCTGGAATTATAGGCGTGAGCCACCGTGCCCGGCCCGGGAGATTACTTATTAAAGAAAATACTGTTGGGTGTGGTGGCTAACACCTGTAATCCCAACACCTTGGGAGACTGAGGTGGGTGGATCACCTGAGGTCGGGAATTCGAGACCAGCCTGACCAACATGGAGAAACCCCATCTGTACTAAAAATACACAATTAGTCGGGTGTGGTGGCATATGCCTGTAATCCCAGCTACTCGGGAGGCTGAGGCAGAGAATCACTTGAACCAAGGAGGCCAAGCTTGCGGTGAGCTGAGATCATGCCACTGCACTCCAGCCTGGGTGACAGAGTGAGACTTTGTCTCAAAAAAAAAAAAAAAAAAAAAAAAAAAAATCAGTACTAGCTTTGACTATAGCCGATTTTGAATTTGGTCCTTATGGAGCAATATTTTTCTTCAGACCTCATTACAAAGCAGAGTAGAATGGTTCTAGACAATAGCTTTTCATGGAGGGTATAGCAAGTCATCATCAATGGACATGGATAAAATCCTAACTAAAAATTCTACTTTGACAAACATGGTCTCCTAAATATGTGTACCAGGACACCTTAGCTGCAAAGTGGATCCATCCATCCATGGGTTATAGGGCAAACTGACCTTCTCTATGGAGTTCTCTTATAATTCACCAATTATGTTGGAAACTGTGCTGAAAACAATGCCTGCACTTAGCTAATGCTCAGTCTAATTCCTGGAAATACGCAATCACCCAAATTATTTTCCTTTTCCCCCAACATCTTTTTCTTCATATTATACTAATTCATGTTCATTGAGGAAAAATTAGAAAATAGAGAAGAAAAAAAATCATCTACAACTCTATCATGTAAAGAAACAACACTAACATCTTATTCATGCTGTCAAATATTTTCCTACCCACATGTATTTTGTCTGTGTCTGTCTTTAACTAAGATATAAGTTGTGTTGATCCTGCTTCTTACAACCTACTTTAGATCAGCTTTACTTCCATCCTACACCATATGGAAGTGCATTCTCCAAGATTCCTGGAATTCCTCAGAGATATATATTTATCTTTGTCTCTTTGTCAGCATTGGTTATGACATCTCATTTCTTTCATTTTGTAGCTATTTCCTTATCTCCACTTTGCAAATAGTTCCATTCTCCCAAACACATACAACATCACTCACAAGGCAGCTCTAAATTCTTTGACCACTGACTATCTTGTTCCTATGCTCTTTCTCTGTTCCTTCTCTCTTCTCTTGCCTTCCCACATCTGAAATTCCTGTTTATTTCTTATTTATGGTACCTCAGGAACATGCC
Source organism: Piliocolobus tephrosceles (assembly GCF_002776525.5). Classification (NCBI taxonomy): domain Eukaryota; kingdom Metazoa; phylum Chordata; class Mammalia; order Primates; family Cercopithecidae; genus Piliocolobus; species Piliocolobus tephrosceles. Next base: position 2,857,731 of record NW_022300975.1, on the reverse strand, counting down.
TTGATGAGGTAGTTCAGAATATGAGGGCCTGGGTGGGAAAGAGGCAAAGACCCTAAAAGAAATTGTAGTGATAGCTAGTAAAACACTTTTTTTTCTCACACCATATTATGTACTTGACAAAGACGGAAAATAGTCATGCCATATTCACATTGAAACCCTCACCTACCTTAGCTCTATTGTCAAAAATAGATTTAAGCTAATTTGGCCATTTTACAGTCATCAGGTTCTTTTTGTTAGTTATGTTGTTTCCATCGATTAGACTATCTGTAAGGGCACTCATAGTCTCTACTAAGTGCTTCAGCTCAGTCTGAGTTCTGCCAGTCACCATAGCAATTGTGAAAATACTCAGCCTTCTGCTCTGGGAGCATAATTGACGGGCAGTGCAAGCTGTTGAGCCTCTGAATCTACTGCTTCATTTACACTCAGGTCATGCTTCCCATGGCTGCTCCCAGCTCCCAGCCAATCACTGAGCACACTTGGGGTTATTAATGCAGGTCCCTTATGGTAAGTGTTGACTTCTCTCTTGTATGACCTTGGCATACAACTTCTCCACTGGTCGGGCGGAAGCTTTCTTGGAACCCCACTCTAATCTGAGACTCTTCCCACTTGCTCTTCCTTCCTTCCTCGACTCTTTTACAAGTGTTAGAACTTTATTATGGTCTTAAGCTTCTTCTTGCCTTCTTCAGCTCCCTCTCCTTGTCCTTCTTGGATATTCTACCAATAAATTTTCTATAATAATTCTGTCTTGGCACCTGCTTCTCTGAAGAACCCAAAATAATACACACACATTTAGCAAGTGACCATAAAGAGTCATAAAACCCGTTCTTGCAAAACTTGGTGATGTACCAAGCTCGTTTCTTTTAGGTACTTGAAGGTCCTTTCATGACAAGTTTACTAGAGGCAGACACTAAAATATTCTAGTGCTAACTGCTCTTGTGATTTCTATCATACTCCTATTAATGCAAGAGCAGATGTGCCTGTACATTTTACCAACAATAAAATATTTTGAGTATCTCTTTTGCTAGTTAGCAAACCCGATACTAATGGAGTTAGTTCTCATTGAAGTACTTGTAGTAGCTGCTTCTAAAGCACAGATTTGTGGGGTGCTTGCTCTGAACAAGATTCTTCAAATATCAACTAACCATCCCTGGGGAGCAGATTCAACCCATGCATGCATGTACATATCACATGGCCTATGCATATTTGAAGTAAATTTCAGTATAATGTCGACTTTACCCATGTCAGTAAATAGCAGCATGTCATGACTGCATAATGGTCAATTGCATGAATATCCCACTTATTTTAATAAATTCTGCAAGATAGGGTATTTTGGGCTCTTAAGTTTTCACTGTTTCTGATTTAGCAAATTTGTATACTTTGCACAGTGTCCAACTTTTCACAGACTATTTCCTAGAAGAATTATTGGCTTAAAAAGCATGGCCAATTTTAAGGTTTTTGATATTTGTTGCCAAGAAGTCAGCCAGGAAGTTTGTTCCAATTTACACTTCAACCATTTCTATATGAGTAGGCTTATTTCTTTTCCTTTTATTTTCTGCCTGTGAAATTATCTGTAAAATGTACAGTCCAAGGAACAACAGAAAAAAACCTAACCCTTGAATCCTCCACCAAGGTTATGAAATATAATTTACTAAGTTGGTGCAAAAGCAATTGCAGTTTTTTTCATGACTTTTAATGGCAAAGACCACGATTACTTTTGCACCAACCTAATAGAATCTTCCTGCGTTTGCTGATTCTCGTCATACGTCTTCATGCCTCCCCTCTTCACAGGTAAATCATCTAGAATTTAGGGTTATGCATTCCCTTGGTTTTCTTCAGAGTTTTGATAGTTTAATGATAGAGTGTGTGTATATATATATAACTATATGTAGTCCTAAATATTATATAGATTTTTAAAATGCGGGCGGCAAATACAAAGCTAGTTGTGTGAGGAGAGTGTGATCACCACTGTTAGGTAAAGGTGTCTAGGACAAGATGAACTTGACAGCCTTCTGCATCCTGGGACTTTATATGGGGGCTTTCTGGTGTATTCAGGAGAGACCATGAGGCTCACCACAGTCCATACATTTGCAAGGACTGTAATGCAAAGCAGGTACTAACCACGTGATCAGTGGGAGTGGCATGAATTATCCTGGGTTTCTTGCTGCTAAGCTTGTTCCAGCTCACAGAAGTCAGTGAAAACAGAACACTTTGGTAGAATGAATAAATGTCCACAGCTGATTTAGGCAGCAGGACCTGGAAGAAAGAATAAGGACTTTATTAGCAAACTGTTAAAATCACTAGATTTGTATTTGGGCCAGTCTCTCCAGAATATTTCTCCAGGTGTTTAAAAAAAAAAAAAAAAAAAAAAAAAAAAAAAAAAAGACTGTGCCAAAGCAGTGGGGATCATGGTCCTAACAGGGAGAGGCATGTCCTTTTAGATTCACTCTTTTCCAGTCTGGTCCAGATTCCAGCTAGCATTTTGGAATGTCTGTTCACCATCCTCCTAGGAATCCCTTTACTCCTCTTCTCTTTTCAACTAATTTCCTGTATCACGTCGTCATCTTTCTTGATTTATACTTTTATTTTGGTGGAGCACATTTTCCCATAGCTTCTTGAAAAGGGAGGATGGGTAATACATTTATTTTGCTTTTGAGATAGTGCATGTCTGAAAATGTCATTCTGTCCTCCCAAGTTTGGGAGTTTGACCATACTTGCAAGTTACAAGTAATTTTTCTTTAGAATTCTGGATGTGGTTGCATTTTCTTTTGCAAGTCATGCTGTTGCAAAGTCTGAAGCCAGTATGATTCCTGGCCCTTTCTATTAGCGTTTTTCTCCTGGAAGTTAACAGACTCTTCTTTTTCCCTAGTTTTCTGAAATTTCAAAATGGAGGATCTTTGTGTGAATGCTTTCATGCACCACTTTTATTCAGTAAGCTTTTATTCAGTAATAGCAATTCATTTATTGTTCTGGAAAATTTTCTTAAATACTTTTGTTTTCTACCCTGTTTCCTGTTTTCTCCTTTTTTATAGATTTTTTAGAGTTGTCATCTGATTTTAAAAATATTTTTTGTTTATTTTCTGCCTCTGTGTCTATTTACTGTCTAGAAGACATTCTCTACTTCATTTTCTAACCCTGTTAATGACTTCTGCTCTTATGTTCTCAATTCCAAGATGTCTTTTCTGTTAATTTCTTATGCCATTCTGTTCCCTTTTTATGAATGTAACGTTTTCTTATCTCTCTGAAGATGTTAGTTATAGTTTTAGTTCATCTGGTTTTGTTGATTTTCACCCTTGCTTGCTTGCATATTTTTATTTACTCCAGGATGTCTTTTTGTAAGGGGGGTTGGTTTTGTTTATTTCTGTCTTCTGTGACAGCTTTCCTCAGGGTATCTGGTAATCCCTCGATGTCTGCTTAACATTAAGAATGAAGGAAGCTTGTTGGAGGCTCTAAGAGCTTGGACTGTGGGCCATGCCTCTCAGGTGGAAGTCACTGTAGGGTGATGTAGGCTGGGGGATGGGCTGGGTCTCTGGATTCAGCATTAGATATCTGTTTGATAAATTAGTCTTAACCTCTACCGTAACTCTAATCTGTGCCTGGACCATCAATTCACACATTATTATGCTTTGTTTCTCCATGGAACAAGCCTCCAGATTTCTCCAAAGAAAGGGACAATGTTCAGTAAAGTGCAGCACAGGACAGAATCTAGGAGGTTCAACTTCTTAAATAGTTTAATAGAGTCTGACTCTATTTTTTATCTTTGACTGCTGAGAGCTTTCATGCCCACCTCCTCCTTCCTCTTCTGCCCCATATTTGAGCAAGCTGGTAAGAAAGCCGGTGCCGCGCCCTGGACACAGCAGAAAGTACAACCTATGTGGGAGAGTGCATTTTCCCTCATCCCACCCCCTACCTATGATAAAAACCAAGGCTACTTATTCTCATTTTCACTTTCAAGACATTCTCAAGCCCATTCCAGAGTAGCCTGGGTGTTGTCCTACTATGTTTAGAAAGTTCCATGATGTAATACAATGTGTTCTCATCTCTTGATATGTACATGGTGTCATCAGCCAGGACATCTCCCCTGTTAATTGGGAGGGGGCCATCCCACCTGTGTTAGATGGCTATCAGAAATAGCTTTCCGCCGGGCGCGGTGGCTCACGCCTGTAATCCCAGCACTTTGGGAGGCCGAGACGGGCGGATCACAAGGTCAGGAAATCGAGACCATTCTGGCTAACACGGTGAAACCCCGTCTCTACTAAAAAAAAAATACAAAAACTAGCCGGGCGAGGTGGCGGGCTCCTGTAGTCCCAGCTACTCGGGAGGCTGAGGCAGGAGAATGGCCTAAACCCAGGAGGCGGAGCTTGGGGATCCGGCCACTGCACTCCAGCCTGGGCGACAGAGCGAGACTCCGTCTCAAAAAAAAAAAAAGAAAAGGAAAAGAAATAGCTTTCCTATGAGGTTTTCTTATCTTGGTCTTTTTTTCTTTTACATTACCAGTTCCAAAGCAGTTCCTATGTCTTTTGAGTACTACATGGTACGAGTTGGTGGACTTTCATATTTTCCCATTAACTAGAGACTCGTTTTCTTGGGTCTACTAAGTCAGTTACCACTTGCCCATTTTTCTCTAGTTTCCAAATTTTTCAAATTTTTGCTGATTTTTTTTTTTTTTTTTTTTTTGGCCTCTCTTCTATTTATGCTTTATCCATTTCTTTAAAAAAAAAAAAAATCCTTCCCATAGTGGGGGATCTGTGGTTGGGGGACAGTGAGGTGGGGATGGTTAATGGAATAGAAAGAATGAATAAGACCCACTATTTGATAACCCAACAGGGTGGCTATAGTCAATAACTTAATTGTACGATTTTAAGTAGCTAAAAGAGTATAATTGGATTGTTTGTAACTCAAAGGATAAATGCTCGAGGGGATGGATACACCATTCTTCATGATGTGATTATTTCACATTGCAGGCCTGTATCCAAACATCTCATGTACCCCATAAATATATACACCTAAAAATTTTGTACCCACAAAAATTTTTAAAAATTGAAAACCAAAATCCCCTCCCTAACTTTTTATTGAGTTAAGGAGATAAGAAACAAAATTAGAGGCGTGTATTTAAGCTGCTGTCTTAACCCAGAAATCCTGAGTGGGCTCATTTCTTCACACTTTGTCAACCATGGGTGCTTTTCCCATTTATTTAGTAAATGGATTTCCCTGAAATTCGTACTATGTTCTAATCGCTTTGACAACCCAGATTATCCGTATTATTCAATTCTGGTCTAAACTATTTGTTCATATAACTAAAAGTCTAAAGGACAATTTCATGATTTGTGGCAGATTCTTAAATTTAGCCATTTGGTTTACCCTAAATTTGCTTCCATTTTTTAGTAGTGCTGTATTGTAATGCAGATGGAAAACATCACAATATTCTAGAAGGGAGCTGAAATGAAAATGAATTATCTATACCTATCTCCACTCCACTTATGTGAGGGAAATTGAAAGATAATCACTTCATGGGTATCCATTTAAAATAAAAGCCACTTTTCTTTTCTTATTGGTTGTGAAAATTCAACCCATCTTTGGAACAAATTTAGCAGTGATTTACAATTTTTGGTTAAAAATGCCAGACTTAAGATTTCAAAATGCAATCCTTTGTTAGAAAACAATGATTTCATCAAATGGTAACTCTACTTTGTCTTACTAGTTAATTCACAGGTTGGTGAATCTTTATATTATTAAATGTAATTCAAAGGTTATTTTCACAGTAAAAGCATACAGAGAAAAATTAGCCTCTGCCTCTCATAAATACCAGAGTCCTAGTCTCCCCTCTCAGAGGCAGTGGGCTAGATTAAATTTATTATTACATATGTTTTGAGAAATGATTTATGTGAGCACAAGCATGTATATGAGTATGTGAGCTTTTTTCATATAACTAGAGCATACCATTTTTTCTGTTCCATTCCTTGTTTTATTAACTATACGTTGCTGAAGATTTTACTATATCAGCACATTTAGATCTTCCTTATACTTTTAATATTTTTGTGAAAATAGAATAAATACAGAGAAGTGCACAAAATATAGCTAAATGAATCAACACAAAACAAAAGCCCATGAGATAACCACCTGGTTTGCCAGGCAATCAAGTACGCCTAGGCTTTCACAAGGCTCCTTCATGTCCCCTCCAAGCCACTACCGTCTCTCTCTCTGTCAAAGGAAAACACTTTCTAGCTTCTATGGTAATCCTGTCCTTGCCTTTCTTTAGTATTATACCTAAGTATGCATCCTTAAACAGTACAGTTAAGTTTTGCCCGTTTTCAGAATGTCAAGTAATTCAAATCATACAGTATGAGTTATTTTGTATCTGACTTACTCAGTGCTTTCTATTCATCTCATCTATTCTAGGGCTTTTATATGCTCCAAAATTTTCCTTCCTTCTGGGCCTTGCTGCAAATTTGTAATTCTGTTTTTCCCCCTACCTCTTTAGAAATTATATATTCTATAATTCTTTTACTTGTGAACCACAAAATTATGATATACCTCATTGGTTCTTAAAACTTTACATTAATTGGTACTTTATACTTTTCATGGGCAATGAAAAGATTCTATATTCCTTTCAGACAGCTCACTTATTTTTAGCCCCTTCTAAAGCCTTAAGCCATTATTAGGTACTTTAATTCTGTCTTTAAAATATGAATGTCAGTGTGTTTTATTTATGTTTAAAATTCATATATTTAAAACCTTATTATTGTCATTAATCTCATTTATTTTTTTAGAAAGACATTTATTCAGTGTCATGCTCAGACTATTACATTTAGAAATAAACAGCATGGGTGCAAAAAACAAAAAACTACATAAACTCTATGTTGGAATGCTTTAAACTTTCCACAAACAGAAACTAAAATAACCCCTTATGCAATTAGTCACAAATACAGTTCTTCAGTTTTTTGCTGATACACATGAGTATTGTCTTAAATGTGTCTTCTTTGCAGCAGCTAGGCCCTGTCACCACTGTGCTTGGCTGAATTCACAAATCTATTGTAACCTCCCCTGTCACTTCTCTGGCTCTCCTCTCCTGTTAAGCTTTGCTTCCTGGATTAATTAAAACCTTCTGCTACGATTGCTACTGGAACCATCATAGCCATCTTGGTTTTGTAGTTTGGCAAAGTATTGGCCTCCTCCACCATAGGAACCAGAGTTTCTGCCTGGTTCCCTACCTTCATAGGCCCAAAATTTGAAGATTGATTATTATAATTGCCAAAAATCATTATAGTTTTATCTACCTTCAAAACTGTTTCTATCTACCAAATCTATGATAGCCATGCCCACAGCTGCCATATCTACCACCACCGTGGCTGCCACCAAAACCACCACAGCCACTGAAGTTTCCACTGATACCAAAGTTGGCATTCCTACCAAAACTACCTCCATGACCACCACTCATATCTCTAGAACTACTTTGACCTCTTTGGCCGGATGAAGCACTAGCCATATCTTGCTTCAATGAGGCTTTCTTTGTTTCACAATTGTGGCCATTCACAGGATGGTATTTCTGAATGACAATATTATTCAGGGAGTCACAGTCATCAAAAGTTATGAAAGCAAAGCCTCTTGCCGCTGCCTCAGTCAGTCATGAGTTCAATCACTTTAATTTCCCATAGTGCTCAAAATAATTTCTTAGGTGATGGTCTTCAGTGTCTTTTTTTTAATGCCACTACAATCTCTTTCACAGTTAAGTGGTTACCTGGTCTCTGAAGATCTTCATTTGAGACAGCGCTGTTTGGTTCCACAACTCTTCCATCCACCTTGTATGGTGTATTCATCCATTTTCATGCTGCTGATAAAGACATACTCAAGACTGGGTAATTTATAAAGAAAAAGAGGTTTAATGGACTTACAGTTCGACATGGCTGGGGAGGCCTCACAATCATGGCAGAAGATGAAAGGCACATTTTACATGGCAGCAAGCAAAGAACAAATGAGAACCAAGCAAAAGGAGTTTCCCTTTACAAACCATGAGATCTCGTGAGACTTACGCACTACCACGAGAACAGTGTGGGGAAAACTGCCCCCATGAATCAGTAATCTCCCACTGAGTCCCTTCCATAACATGTGGGAATTATGGGAGCTATAATTCAAGATAAGATTTGGGTGGGGGTACAGCCAAATCATGTAAGATGACTTTGTATTCATGGCTATATCCAACTCCGTGGTGACATATGGGACAACCCCAAACCCCTGGAGTGCTTTGTGTTTGAGTCTCTCTCACTGCTACACAGTCCATGAGAGTTCCCATTGCTCAGAATGGCTCTAGAAATGCTCATTAGTTATTTCGAAGATCAACCATGTGAGGAAAAGCTTCTGCAGCTGTTCAGGCTTTTTAGGAGACTCTTACTTAGTCATGGCTGCTATGGAAAGAGAGACTTCAATGATGCTTCTGCAGCAGCATCCCTGGGGAGAAAGCTAGTCTACTTATTTAAATTTGCCCTATATTCGTAGCTCTTCATCCCTTCCTGAATTTGAGCTTCCACCTGGTATCATTTTCCTTCTGCCTGAAAAACACGCCTGTAGTATTTCACTTAGTGCAGTTCTACTGGTTTCAAATTATGTTTTGTGTGTCTAAGAATTATTTCACTTTATTCTTGAAATATTTTTGCTACAATTTTGGGTTGGAAGTTATAATTTGGGGGTTGCAATTTTGGGTTGGAAGTCATTTTCTTTGATCACTTTGAAGAAATTTTTCTCTCATCTTTGGCTTCTATTCCCTCTGTTTAAAAGTCAGGTATTTGCCTAATTGTTGCTCTTTTGAAGGCAACCTGCCTTTTTTGTTGTGCCTTTTGACTGCTTTAAAAGTTTCTTTCTCTTTGGTTTTTAACATTTTCAGTGAGGTACCTAGTTGTTTATCTTGTTTGAGGTTTATAGGGCTTCTTGAATCTGTGAATAAATGTCTTTCAGTTTTGGAAAATTGTCCTTCATTATTTCTTCAAATAATTCCTACACATTCTCTTCTCTTTTTCTTAGGATTTCACTTATGCCTTCTCACTGTGTCCTCTGTTTCTCATCTTTCTTTCTAATGTTTCCATCCTTTTGTTTCTCTGCTTCATTCTGAATACTTTCTTACAGATCAATATCCAGGGTACTTGTTCTCTTTAACTGTCTAGTCAGCTGTTAAATCAATCTTTTGTTGCTAATTTCAGTTATTTCCCAGTTCTTGTAGTTTCTGTTTGGTTCTTTATCATGGGTTTCAGCTCTCCGCCAAAATTGTCTATCTTGTCTTGTCTCTTTGAACAAAAAAAGTATGGTTAAAGTCTATATCTAAAAACTAACATCTGAAGTGCATGTGAGTTTTATTTTCAGTTATCTGTTTGATTGTTTTCTTGTCTCCAAGTGCCAGGCTATTTTTTACTGTGTGTCAGACATTGTATTTGCAAAAATGTTGTAGAGGCTGGCACAGTGGCTCATGCTGTAATCTCAGCACTTTGGGAGGCTGAGGTAGGTGGATCACCTGAAGTCAGGAGTTTGAGACCAGCCTGGCCAACATGGTGAAACCCTGTCTCTACTAAAAATACAAAAATTAGCAGGGCATGGTGGCAGGTGCCTGTAGTCTCAGCTGCTTGGGAGACAGAGGCAGGAGAATCACTTGAACCTGAGAGGCAGAGGCTGCAGTGAGCTGAGATCATGCCACTATACTCTAGCCTGGGCAACAGAATGAGACTCTGTCTCAAAGGAAAAAAAAAAAAGTTGCAGAAATAATTTTCAGCTTGGTATAATATTTTCTTCCAAAGGGAATTTGTTTTTATTTTGCTAGTCATCTGGGGCATTGATACTCTGGAATCACCTTAATCTAATTTTATCCACACAGCATGTAGGAGAATACTACTGCACAGATTGTGATGGTGATGTGGAATATACTAAAGCCTAGAAAGCACCTCTTCTGGTAAGTAGGGAGATACACAATGAGGTTTCAGTATTTTCTGTGCAGCTATTTATTTGAAAATTACTGCATGACCAGGAAACATTTCAATTGCTTTGCAAATATTATTAACCTAATTCTTATAACAGTGATTTGGAGGTGAATATTATTATCCCTGTTACTAGATGTGAAACAGGCAAAAAGGAGTTAGGTAACTTGGACAACAGTACACAGCTTTAAATAGACCTGGGCTTTGAATCCAAGTAGTAAGACATGAGGCTGTTGAGGTGAATTTAGACTTTGCACACTATATTATTCTGAAAAATGGTAAATTTTGGAATTAGGGGGGAGGGCAGTTAGGAGTGGCATTTTTTATTTTGATGATTATAAATTTCAAACTGCATTATCTATGTGCCACTTTGATAGTGGTACTGGGGCGTTTAGGAGAAAATTGCAATAGTAGTTGTTATATAGGGAAGGGGACACGCCAGGAAAGATCTCAATTTGTGTTCACTCATTGCTGCAGTTCAGAATTGGGAGGAGGCGGAATTGTGGATTAAGTGTGGGGTCTCTAAAGACTCTTTTGCACTGAGAGCAGCAAGTATGAAGAAATTACATCTTAGAATCAGAGTTTGTGCTGGATTCATGCGTGGGATTTGTTGATTGTGTTTCTCTCTACAATGACTGCTCAGGCTGCTTCAGCATGAACAGTTGGCTCAGTACCCAGAGAGTGTTTGATTAGCTAAGTTAGGATGCAAAAAGCCATACACTATAGAGGAAATTTACCCTGGAATAAATGTAGATCATTTAGTCAAATTGCTATATTCTCAGCATGTTAAGACATCCCTGGGAGAAAATGCCACAGGAGTTTTCATAGAAGTACAAGTAAACAGAACTTACTTTCCAGGAAACCTGAAAAGCATGACCTAACATGTGATTCAGGATCAGCCAACATGACCTTGGAGGAAAAGAGGTCCAAAAAAGGAAACATCCTGAGTGAGTCCTGAAACTGATCCTATAGGGGGTTTTATGAGTCAAAACCCTTGGTTGCAAGTGAACAGAAATCAGATTCAAGCCTAATCCGAGGCATAAAGTGGGGGAGGGGTGGCCAGCACAAATTACTGTCTTTGGCTTGACTACGTTGCATGTCGGTATAAATTTGTGCTTGCTGGAATTGGAGAGAGACCCAAAATGTTTTCAGCGGGTCTACATATACTTTAAAGATTCTGAACTTACAAGGGAGTGGAGGAATGTATTGGCTCATGATACTGGGAACAACAGGCATGGCACTAATTCACAACTGACTGGGTCCGGTCCAGAGGCTGAAAAATTACCACTGCTGCTCTTGCCTCATCACCCACTTTTGGTGTCTGCCTCTCTCTTTGTGGGTGTGTTAACTTCTGCTGCACCTGTGCTTCTCCCATACTGCTATGGAAGAGGGACACAGGCATCTTTCACTCTTCCTAGATTAGTCAGCCTGGGTCAGGTGTTTATGAACAATCTACTACTGCATAACATATTACTCTAAAAATTAGCAGCTTAAGACAAACATTTATCATCTCAGTTTCTGAGGGACAGGAATCTGGGAGCAGCTTAGCTGGGTCATTCTGGCCTCAGGGTTTTTAATGGGGTTGCAGTTAAGCTATTGGCCAGGGCTTCCATCATCTGAAGGAGCTGGAGAAAATGCTTCCAAACTCATTCATGTGGCTGTTGGTGGGGAGGATTCAGTTCCTTGCCATTTGGGCTCTCTGTGAGGCTATTCATACAGCATAGCAGCTGACTTCTTCAAGAGTGAGTGATTAGAGAGTGAAAGAAACCGAAATGGAAGTCCAAAAAGTGTCTCTTACAACCTCATATCAGAAGTGACATATCATAAGTTTTACGGTATTCTATTAGTTATACAGACCAGCCCTGGTACAGGATGGGAAAGGACTGTACAAGAGTCTGGACCAGGAAGTGATCATCAGGGGCTGTGGTAGGACCACTGCAGGTGCTGTGAAGGCAGAACTCTAAGGTGGCCCCCAAGATTCTCGCCCTCGGTGTACACACTGAGTAATTCTCTCCCTTTTAATGTGGGCTGCACCTGTGAACATGATTGAATAGTTACTGCTTTGATACGGTTACCTTTCATAACAAAGGTAAAGGAATTTTGCAGATATAATTAGCAATAGCAATAGATTTTTGAGTTAACCACAAAAGAGATTATTTGGGCATCCCTGACCAAATCCAGTGAATCCTTTAGCAGAGACTCAAAGACTTAAAGCAGTGGCCCCCCTGATGGCCTTGAAGAAGAAAACTGCGATGCTGTGAAATGGTGGGTGTCTCTAGGGTCTGAGGGCCTCAGTGCTCCTGCTGCAAGGCATAGAATTCTGCCAACAGCAAGTGAGCTTGGAAGGGGATCCCAAGCCTCAGATGAGATTGGAATCCTGGCTGACAGTTCGACGGCAGCCTGGTAAAAACCTTGAGTGGAGGACCAAGCTGAGCTGTGCCAAGATGCCTGACCCACAGAGATGGTAAGATAATAAATGTATGCCATTTACCTGCTAAACTTAGGGCATTTTGTTATTCAGCACAGAAACATATACAATGCCTGCTTGTGAAAGATAAGGGTTAGGTGAAGGTCTTCTCTGTCCATCTTTCCTCAAATTGTGAATTGAGGTGAGGTCCCCAAGGAAAGAAAGTGCTGTTAGAGGGACAAGGGGGATGCAAAGGCTGCCAGGCAAACAGTCTACAGCTGCCACAGTTTATTAGGGTGTTTCAACCCTGGGCACCCCAGCCGGTTCGAGATTATGTCATCAAGCAAACAGTACTCTGCACTGCCGTCTAGAACATTGTTCTCAAAATGTGGTCTGTATACAACCGGTGATGGAACTCTCTGGAGTGTTTGTTAAAATGTAGGCTCCTAGGTCTCACTCCAGATGTATTGACTCAATCTCTATGGGGATTTGTATTTTATTTATCCTTTCATGGTTTTTATATTTTGAAGATTTTTCAAAATCAAAAAAAGTTAAAGGAAACAGAAGTGTGAGCATTTGTTTGCCTTTCACTGAGGTTCATCCATTGTTAATATTTTATCCCATTTTCTCCTCATATACATATTTATGTATATAATTTTGTTGCAGAACCATTTGAAAGTAAGTTACAGTAATCATGACATTTCACCCCTAAACACTTTAGTAATATAGCCTACAAACAAATAAAAACTACCTCATCTAATCACATGCCCTTCTCACACTGTAGAAATGAAACATTGACGTATTAGATAAAATACAGTGAAATTTTTCCCATAGGCCTCAAAATGCCCTTTGGAGTATTGTTTCTCCAATTCTGATCCTTGGACTAGTAGAGTTGCACCACCATATTTTAATAAGAACCCAGTGAGTGACAAGCGCACCCATTTGAGAAGCCCCGTAGCAAGCTTTTGATTGAAGATCTAATTAAGGATTGTATTACATCTGGCTATCAAAGTTTTCTTTATTCTAGCTCAGAGATACTAAAGAGTAGTCCATTTTTTCCCTATTCTTTCTTCCTCTGCTGTCTGCCTCCCCCTCCCCATTTTACCTTGATGAAAACAATTGTGAAATTTTAAAACACTCCCATGCTTTTGAAACTAACCACATAAAGTTGTGTAAGTGCTTAATGACTGGTACAAGCAAGATGGAGAGGAATCTTGTGGCAAGCGAGATCACTAAAAGTTGACTGAGGTTTCATGAAATATGTGGCATTTCTGTAGATCTTAAAATTGTAGACCAAGTTAGTTTCTCTTGATTAACTAGGAAACAAAGGACATTCACTTTAAAAAGTAAGCTGGAGTCAACTGAGGAATTTGGTTCAAAAACAATCAAAATTTTAATTTTTAAAAATAATTTCTGGACTCAGAAAAAATGTTAAAAATAATTTCCGGACTCAGAAAAATGGAGGCTACTTAACTGGGCACAGTTATCTCCAGGCGGCGGGACTAGTGATTTCCAACATTTTAGTGTATTTTCTGTAACTCTTTTGCAAAAAGACATTTTTGTAAAATTCTGACTTGCATTATAAATGTCATATGAGAATTTTCCATAACAGTAAAAATCCAGCATTAAAAATCATTTCATTAATGTACATTTGCATATCATAGTTTTCTTTCTCCCCTGTCATTGTACATTTAAGTTGCTTCCAAATCTTCACTGCAATAAGAAGCCTTGTTCATACAACGATTACATCTCTGATTATTATAACAGAGTCCTAACAGTAGAGTTGCTGAGACAAAGCTTACAATAGACTCAAACTGGGGTGTGTGCCCAACTCATGCAGATTCACTTGCAGGCTCTGATAATGCCATCATTCTCAGTCTTAACCCTAACCATTCTGAGCCAGTAATAGAACATCTGGATTCAAGTTGGGTGAAAAGAAACCTGGAAACCTGACATACAAACAGGGAACTCTCAGGTGAGGACCTGGTGCAAAGATGTCAGGCTTCTAAGCTGGGTTTTGATGTTGCTTCTGCTGTTCCTGTCCTTCCTGAAGCTGGTTTCTGCAGTCCTTCCTTAGGTTGTATGAGCAACCTTAGACTCCTTCCCTTAAAAATCCATGGTTTCCTTGTTATTCTGGGTTCCTTTCTGTTGCCCACAAAAAAAGAAACCCCAAATAATATTGATGGTGGATTGTATACGATAGACACCTATAGAAAGGTAATATTTGGAGTTAGCCATTGGACTTTACTGGGGCAAAAGGCAGTAAGGCTCCATTCTGTGTTCTGGTGCAGAAATTTAAGAGCTCATGGTAAGTAGTGGCCAAATAGCTAGTCCATTTATCACCCTGAGGCAACTGGGCATCTCTTTGGAAATGAAACTTTGGGTGTCTGGATAGCTGATGCCAAAATGAAGAGAATGGAGGCTGATGAAGCACCCCAACTTCATAAATTATGTGGCTAATTCTGGTCCAGAGTCACATAGTCATTAAGTAGAGGTGACGTGATTCAAACCCACACAATCTCATGTCATAACCTTAGTTTTCAACCACTTATTTTTATTCTCTTGCAAAAAGCAGCAAAGTCTCCTTTATATGAAAAGAAGTGAATGCCAATGGCTCCTACCCACAGAATTGCAGATTTAGCAATTAAAAATACAAGATTCCCAGTTAAATTTGAATTTCAGTATAAGTATGTCTGAGGTATTGCTGGGATATACTTGTACTAAAAAATTATTAGTTTATCTGAATTCAAATTCAACTGGACATCCTGGATTTTATCTTGCAACCCTATGTGGTCCAACCCTATATGTCTTTTCAGTACTGCTCTCTCAGTAACCAAAAAAAAAAAAAAAAAAAAAAAAAATTAAATTCAGCACATGCATGCCTCAGAGGATAAAGAGGAAAAAATTTTTAAGAGGAAATTTCAGAAATTCAGATCTCACTGAAATCATTGCTATAGTACTCACCAGGTAGTCTGTATTCAATGAGCTAGCCTAGGCAGCCAGCTTTAATTTCAAGGTTGATGGCCTGGTGAGTGCAAACCATTGTTGAATGCTGTCCTAGGCTAGATGACATTGAATTCCTTCCCCTTCATTATGCCGGGGTCTTTTTGGCTCAAAAGACTGTAAGAGCTAGTATTGGTTTGGATACATGTATGTGTGTGTCTCTGACCCACCTATCTCTCATTCTGTTCTGCTTCAGGGCCCAGAAAAATCTTTTCTTCCCATGGGAAGTAAATTGTGAAGGCAGGCCGCAGAATCCTTTAAAATGCACATTACTGTTCTTCATAGGCCAAGACTACAGCTGGGAGGGTGCAATGAAAATGGGATTTCTAAACGAGCAGAGTTAGGAGGAGTCATGCTGAAAACAGACAACTGAAGACTCCAAGTGGGTGTAGCCACAGATTCAAAGGCAATGCAATAATCAGGGCCCAGGAAATGGTCAGAGAAGCAGAAGTCTCTGGCTTAGATTAAACATGGAATATTTGGGAACCAAACTGATGAGCCAGCCTTTAAGGTCTGTGTTTTATTTTTACTTTTTGATATAAAACAAAACCCAAAACTTTCATTCCCCAAGTGTCATCAGTGTTGTATCAATGCTGAGAAACTAGATGGGAATAAGGTACGAGTATCTGCATGTATATCGTTCAGTCTTTTGAAAATAGCCTAGGATGTGGTGTTGCTTCTGATCAACTATTTTAAATGTATGAGGCAAACAAATTACAGCCACTTGGCTCTCCTACTGAAATAGCCTTTTTAAAAAAGGATGGGGAGCTAATTTGTGGATTCAGGAAGTTGCCAAGGATAGATATCCCTATTATGGACTCAGAGATAAACGTTTTAATTATATTCTATGGGGCCTATTATGAGTAACTTTAACTGACCCACAGGTAGAGTCTATCCAGGAAAATAGCATCCACCGAGTATTTACAACAGAGGGGATTTAATTCAGGGAACTGGGAAATGAAATCAAATATGGTGAGGAGTACAGGTAACAGTAGGGTGTCACTTTCATGCTGGAAGGATGCTATGGGGTCCCAGGGGTGAGCTCACCTTATGGAAGCTGGAATGGCAGATCTGCCCATCAGGAGCTTGGGTCATGGAAAAGGTGGCGCTGGTGCCAGAGAAGCTGTCCAGCATGTCATTACTTAATCAGGTAGTGATTCTTACTGCAACTGCTGTTCCACATGTTGTCTCCACATTGGAGCAAATTAATGCAGTGACTAAGGCAGATCTGAATACTGAATGATTCCTGTGGCAAATCTTAATATAATTGCAATAAAAGTTTCTAGATCTTGGAGAAAGGCTTTGCTCCCTTTAGCAAGTAATTATTCATTTCAGAAAATGTATCTGAGTGAATCAGATAGTACACAGTACATGAAGATGTTTGAGTTTTAGATTCTGTGATCGGGGATCCAGGATCCACAACAAAGCCAGGGACAAAGTTGAATGTGCCTGGCCACATTCCATCAAACCCCTAAAGAACAAATGAGTTGCATGAGCAGATTGTTTACATGCCCACTGAGCCCACCATACCGCTGTTTCATCTGCAACCTGTGCTTGTGGCCTCATGGGGAGTCCCTTTAACAAGCTACTGAGTACAAAGGATGACTTTTCAGGATAACAACTACCACTGACTATAAGTAGATTTTGCAGCTTCAGAGCCTCTGACAGGGCTAACCCTAAAAGACAATGGAGAAGGGAAAGCCTCCCATAGGTAGAATATTGGATAATACATCTCATTGTAACTTTACCTGAATGAAGATGAGGCCTAAAGTCAGGCTCTGTAACAAGTTCTTGGGCATGTTGGTCAAGAACATAGAAGAAGACTGACTATAGGATTCAGAAAAAGGATGTGATCATGGGACATTCGAATGGATCCAGAACATGAGACAGTTAAGGAGTGCGTTGAGCAAGCATGAAAAGGAGACTGAACTGACCTGATGGTATGAATGCCTATTCATGCCATTGAGAGCTGCTGCTTCGGTCTTTCTGATGAGCATCCAGATGGAACATGACTGAGGCAGCCACAAAAGTAGCGATAGGGCCTTTGTACAGACTCCACCACACAGCCTTTCCCTCATCAAAGCAGACCATTGCTAATACGATAGCTGAGTGATCCATTGTCAACCTTAGAGACCAGCCCACATCTCTGATATGGCATCACACCTAGTAAACACAGTGAACTCCTTGTTGTATTATATCTAGTTGCTCTCATTATGGAAGGGAACAGCATTTCTTTTCCTACTTCCTCCCTGTTGTGCCCCTGCCAGTACTACCAATTGCAAACTTTCCAAATGTTTCATATACTATCTTGTTATCCCACCCAAACTGGCTATGAAAGGAGTTATTTGATCAAAAACAAAGAATGAAGGCAATGGACTAATTAAAATATAATTCACTGTTTTATGTTCCCTATTTATGAAGCAGTAAGCCTTATGAGATGGTGCAATGGTCACTACAGACAGTGCCACAATCTCACAGGGGATCTTCTTCTATCTGATGACATAGCTACTTTGTAGAACACTGGTTAGACTCTGAACTAGTGTTTGAAATAAGAAACACTTTCCCCACAATTAAAAGACATGGATCTAGGAACCAAGGAGTGAGGAGGGACTGATGTATCTAACAATGATAACTAATTAATCTATTCCCAAAATTTTTACTTGCTGTCCCTCTTAGGGTGACCCATCTCTTGTTAGTACTTAAGGAGTGCTTTCGTCATGTAATATATACTGTAATTCTTCTAAATTGGAAGCTAAAACTGGGAATTTGGGCTCTTCCTGCTAGGGGACAACAAATTGCAGAAAGTGGGATACTGTGTTAGCTAAGGTGACTGACCTTGCCTAGTAAGGGAAGATGAAATACTGCTGTACAAATAGATCTAGGAGGAATGTGAAAGGAACTCTGTGGATCCTTACTTTTCCTCATGTGCTCAGTGGGAAAGATTAATCAAAGATGATTGCCCTTCTATGAACAAGACCACTAGGAACTGCAACAACTCAAGAACCAAGGTTCAGGTTATTCCATTAAAAAAAAAAAAAGCTGAGGGGCTGGCCAAAGGTGAGGAGATTACATTATGGGTAACAGCAAAAATAATACCTAATACCGGTTCTGGCTTGGGGGTAAATGGCAGAAAGAAAGATCTGTTTCCTTGTTTGATGTGTCATGACTTACTGCAAAGTGTTTTCTCTCCATATTTTGCACAGTGTGCTTGTGATGGTAAAGTATGCCTTTTGGACCAGAGGTTGAAGTGGATTTGAGGGGAAATGGCATTACCAAGAGTAGTACTATTCAAAGTGAGGGGTCTGCAGACTGATGCTGGTGCGTGAACTGTTTATTACTGGTTCATGATGAGAGAAGTGCAGAACTAGAGTATTTAAAATTATGCTGTCAAGGTGGCATTAAAATTTCTATGGCTATTGTATGTAATAATAAAAATTGAGGCTTGCATTTGATGTTCTTTAATTTCATTTTTCTAGCAATTCATTTTTATTGCATTTTCCCAATGAATTTGTCCATGACAGATTAGAAACAAAAGTTTACTGCTGCTTTGCTATAGATAGTTTGAGAAACACTGATCTTAATGAGCAGTGGCCTTGTGAAGTATATTGTAACTCCCAGATGCAACAGCCGTGGGTAACTGTGGTCACTTGCCACTGTGAAGATGAGCGAGCTTGCTATAGTTCATAGAGTATTTAGGTGGCGTTAGGTGGAGGTATCTTTGTCTATGTGGAATCTGCATGTTTGTACAGTCAAAGTTGAATGAATAGAAATATACCAATGAGTTAACTGAGCAGCTTATATCTTGATATCCTCACTTAATCGCTGGATGTCCTAGTCGTGACCAACTTTCCCAAGAGTGGAAGTACATAACCAAAGTTCACCCACCCCAGAAACTTTAGAAGGTGGTACAGAGACCCATCCAGGTGGAATTTGATTGGAACTGAGTCACTGACAGAACCCAGGAAGTGTCCAGTGTTCTTGTGTTGACTTTCTTGGAATTGCCTGGGCCTTTGCTCTTTTTGGTGCTTGATTGTTCTTCCTTGAGCTCTGGAGTTACCAGTGTCCTTCTAATATCCTTCTTGCTTATGTCCTAAACCTGTTTGTTGCTTGTCACTAAACTCACCTTAAATGATACAAAAGGTGTTGCAATTTTAAAGGCATTTGAAAAATACCACCAAGTTGCTTTCCAGGGACTTAATTATCGGTGTATGGCCTCACCAATAATATAAGCCACTGTCTCCAGGTATGTTTCTCAGAACTGAATATAAAATGTATATAAGTGTATGTACAAACACACACATACACATATGTATATATGTAGAGATATCTGTCTATATATAGAAATATATCTCTCTATATCATAGATATCTAGATTTGATATCTATATATCAAATATATCAAATATATATATGTATATGACATTCTGCCAGTTTGGACATTGGGACTGTAAAATATTTCATATGTCTGAACATTATTGAAGGTGAAATTTTAGGGAATATGAGGTGTCAGTATACTTTTATGTGCAAGTTATAGAAACAAATTTCTAATGCACTTAAGCAGAGGGATTTTATTAGCATTACATAGAAGGGAAGGTTACTGGGGTGGTTTATAGAATTGAAGTAAGAAGCATGGGAACAAAGTCATGAGGACATGCTTGTTGGGGGCACTCATGTGTGCTCTGGTGCACTTGGCTGCTCACCTTCAAGCACTCACCCTCAGCCTTCCTGTTCACTTCTCATCATTGATTGGTTTCTTTCTGTTGAAGTTCTCTTTGTGTGGCAGGAATTATTGCTGCCAGCAGTTCCAAATATATGCTTTCTGTCTACAAGCTTAGCAGAAAGAGCCCTTGTTTAATTTGCAGTAGTACTCTGGCCCTTCTTGGATCACATGTCCCCCTCCCACCTTGGACAGGTTGCCATGATTATTCACACCTGGATTATTTAGCCTATCCTTAGATGGAGTGGTAGAGCAGACCATTGTGATCAACGTGGTTAATAGTCCCTCCAGAATGAGATAAAACAGGGAGGGAGAGTTGTCCTGGAGATAGGATTTCTGGGCATGCCTAAATGTCCTCTACACACTTAGCGAGAGCTCTTGCCTTTTGGGCACATGGATTACATATTCAAATCAATGTTTTCAGGAGACTAAGATGGCAATGGTACATAAGTAGCTTGATCATATAATTTATCATTCAAACGGGGACACTTTTGAAAGTAAAAGAGGCTACTATTAATAATTAATGGAATGCCTGTTTGCCACAGGAAAGCTGAGCAACTGAAAGCAGACAGACGATTTTGGAGTTGTTGCACTAACTTCTGATGTGATACAGGTCTAACAGTAGTTATGACTATAAAACCATACACAGTTTTACAATCACTGTCTACCACTGGCTGGGAGAAAATAACTTTTTGGAATCAGGGATAAGACTCACAAAAAGGTCAAGATTCACAAAAAGATTAAATCTACACTGAAATAAACTATCGGCTTCTCCATAGTTGGTTCTCAGTGGAATCGCCTTGGGGTGGTGAATCACTGATGTGATCTGGAGATTTCACAGTAGAGTAGTTAATAGAAGGCCTCAAAGTCATAAGCCCAACTTAATTTAGTCTTGACTTTGTCATTTGTCAATTGTAAGCTTAAGCAAGTTACTTAACCTCTCTGAACCTCAATGTCTTCATCTATAAAATGGAAATTTTAATACTTTATGTGATTGTGCCTAGAATTATGGTGTATTACTATATGCTATATTAGTATATAGTACATAATATATATGTAATGCATATGTTAGTATATGTTTAGTAATACTGAAAGGTTAGCATTAATACTACCAAAAGGGTTAATAAGATGCAGGAGAAAAAAGAAAATTATTTATTTTCTTTTAGCAGGTAAAATCTCCTATTAAACAGTATTCATTGATTCTTTCTTCCATCTTTTTTTACTTATGTGATCTGTTCCTCTGATCTGACAAACTTACCACAAGTACAAAAGAACCCCATTTGTTGGCCAGGGAGGAGTGGCTGGACCTCTCTCATTTGGTTTAAGGATGTCTTTGGTTTGTCAGTTGTGTCACTTGGTGCCCTTCAAAAATAGCTTTAGAATTGGTAAGAAAGAAAAATCTGGTTCAAAGGACTTTAAATAGTGAGCATGGAGTGAGGAGTGGCAACAGATGTGGCCCCAAATAAGACTTGCAAGGTAAAGGTAGATGGGAATTAGGATCGTAACTAGAGGGGACATCAGGGTCAAAGAGTGTTACTCAGTGTGTGGGAGCCTGGGGAAAGAGCCCCTCTGTGAAGGGCCAGGCAGATTAGGAGGAGGGCTAAGGTTTAGGGAAAGAGAGGAAGAGAGAAAATTGAGGCAGGGAGGAATTGCCAGAGATGGGTTAAATAGGGAGGAGAGTAGATGACAGAATTTCTATTTCTCAAAGAAAGTGGTAGCTGATCTTTGGACAGTAAGGGATTGGAAGCCAAAGGAGATTTGTTCTATAGTGACTCATGCTGGGCCTGGATCTCACTGCCTGAGCAGATGGGGGCATGGGTAAAGATGCCCCACTTAATGAAATCTTCTTACCCTCTAAATCACTCAGCATTGGTTACACATGCCCCTCTCTTGCCTAAATTTGCCAGTCTTTACTAAACTCAGAAAACTTCCTTGGAGAATTTCTAGTTATAGAAACAAATAGAACTGAACAAAGGTTGACCTACATGGTATATCTGGGCAGCTTGATTTATATGAACAGACCAACATACCCATCTGTTCAAATGCATCAAACTCAAGTTCTCTGCATTTGAAAGTCTATATACCAAATTGAAGCTTTTATATTGTCCCTTCTTTAGTCTTACCTTTAGTGTTGAATTTATAAAGTTAAGGCACTGACATACATATACATATAGTTATGTCATAAGATGTCAAATTCACTTTTCCTACAAATATTGAAGTCCCAGCTATCTACTCTCAAGTTATTTTATTCCCTTATAGCCTTATTTTTAAAGGTCTCTTGAAAACAAGGATTTATTCTTTTTTTTTTTTTTTCTTTGAAGGAAATAAAGAAACAGGGGTCCTGGAAAGTAAAATAGCTAGCCAAACTCTTTTCCAAACTCTTTTCTTTTTCTTTTCTTTCTCTCTTTCCTTCCTTCCTTTTACTTTTTTCTTTTTAGATGGAATCTTGTTCTGTTGCCCAGGCTGGAGTGCAGTGGTGCAATCTTGGCTCACTGCAACCTCTGCCTCCCAGGTTCAAGCAATTCTCGTGCCTCAGACTCCTGAGTAGCTGGGATCACAGGTGCACACCACCACGCCTGGCTAATTTTTTTAATTTTCAGTAGAGAAGGGGTTTCACCACATTGGCCAGGCTGGTCTCCAACTGCTGACCTCAGGTGATCCACCCGCCTCGGCCTCTCAAACTGCTGGGATTATAGGGATAAGCCACCATGCCCAGCCTCAAACTCTTTTCTTGTATAAAAGAAAATTCCCAAATTTGCAAGATAATGCTTCAGTTAATAGTCAGTGTTTTCTTTTTAATGTTGACACTAAAAATAAATAGGAATTTTTAAGTTAACGTGGTTTTTCTGTCAGAAAACTATAAAAACTATAAGGCACATTAAACTTACTAGAAACTTCCAATGGCTCATAACTAACGTTTGTTTTAGCTTCAAGATTAAAAGTGTTTTTGCTACCATTACTACGTAAATGTGTGTCTCTTACATTTTACATTACCCTGTTAAAATATAACACATCTTCTTTCAACATTTTGTTGTGAAAGGAGACATTTGGTGTTCGTTGATGTATTTATTTAAACAAACAAAAAAACAGAGCCCAGTTCTTGTGTCAGTAGCTCTTCATCCCTTAGTTTTCTTAATTAATTATCTTCATTTTGTGTTACTTTGGAATGTTTGGAGACATTTGAAAATCCAACTCACAGTAGTTTCAATGTATTACTTAATTAACAGGAAGACTAGAGGTCGAGGCCTCAGCACAGACAGGAGCAGAGACTCAACAGTGTCATCACGGACCCAGCTTCTTTCCATCCATCTGCTCTGTCATCCTTGTTACTGTGACTTCTTAATCCTCCTACTTATTTCCTCACAACTGTAAGATGGCAGTTCTAGCTCCAGACATCAAATCAATGCTCTGAAAGTAGAGGGAAGGGGTTTGCCATCATGTTCTGCTCTTGCATCCAATTTAGAGGCTCTCACTTCCATCCCAAGTCAGACATGCTCATCTCATTTACATTTCTGGACACTTTGTCAGTTCTTTTCAATATAGGCAGTCGCGTCCTGAAACACAGCTTGACAGAGGAGTCGTTAGCAAGGAAGCAGAGAAATGGTACTGGTGTCTGTCACAGTGTCCTTCCAAATTTAATCATCTCCTACTAAAGTCTTCTTTTAATGGTATTCTATTACATTTAGCTAGTTGATGCTTATCGGCTGGCTCCTTTTTTTGTTTGTTTTTGTTTTTTTGAGATGGATCTTTACTCTTGTCACCCAGACTGGAGTGCAATGGCACGCTCTCAGCTTACTGCAACCTCCAACTCCCCGGTTCAAGTGATTCTCCTGCCTCAGCCTCCTGAGTAGCTGGGATTACAGGCACCCACCACAATGTCTGGCTTATTTTTTGTATTTTTAGTAGAGACAGGGTTTCACCACGTTTGCCAGGCTGGCCTCGAGCTCCTAACCTGAGATGATCCACCCACCTCTGCCTCCCAAAGTGCTGGGATTACAGGTGTGAGCCACTGCGCCCGGCCTGGCTCCTTTTACTCAACCACTGTAATCCCACTGGTGTGATCTTTCTAAAATGCAACCTGACTTCATCATTAGCTTTCTAGTGTGGCTTAAAATAATGGTCACAATCTACTCCTGGGACATCTTTCCAGCATTTTCTCTTCCATGTGGCCCGCTGGGCATTATTATCATCATATAGGATTTATGTTCTCTCTTGCTGCTGCATCTTTGTTCTATTGTCTGTCCAGAATAACCTTCTACTCTTCCTTATAGGCCAGTGTCTCTTTGTCCCTCAAACCTAATGCTTTCAGAGGTCTTCCTTAATACCCTGCCCCTTCCAAGCTCAAGCGTCTTTGCTGCATCCTTCCACAGCACCTGGTGGGAGCCCTTCTTTCTGCCTGCATCTCTGTATTATGATTTATTTGTTCATGTAATTCACCTATCTTTTGGTGCCAGATGGAGCTTTCTGAGATAAGGGACTGACTCATCCCTGTACAGTTTGTGACCCATAGGTGATGCTGAAATCATATATTTTTAATGGCAGGAAGGATGTTAAAACTTTCTGGATGACAGTGTGGGGTACCATACAAAGAATGACCTAGCCCTGTTTCCTAGGAGGTCAAGATAAATTGGAGGGCATTTTATTTTCTCTTGTTTCTCAGAACTCGAACCTTTCCTGGCTCTAACTTAGGTATGGATTGTGAGTAGAAGACAAGGCTGCTGAAGCAATGAAGCTTTATAATCCAAAGTTATTTGGAAGAATTGACTCTGAGCAACAAAACTCACTGGTACAAAGCCAATATGATAACCACTGTACTTAGGAAATGACTCACTGAATTGCATACACAGAACTAGGCCAGGAGATTTTCTTTTCTTGTGTACCAGCTAGTCAGGGTAGCAACCACTTTAAATTCTGCAGACTGATAGCCACTAATTCAGATGTACATAGGCACAAGTACTTGATAGAAAGCAGTCTATTATAAAGTATCACTTAATAAAAGCTCTAAGCAGTCTATGCAGGTAGGAGTAAGTCTTATAAAGATTGGGTTTGCCTATTCTCCACACCAATTC
The DNA here is from genome assembly GCF_002776525.5 of Piliocolobus tephrosceles. NCBI lineage: Eukaryota > Metazoa > Chordata > Mammalia > Primates > Cercopithecidae > Piliocolobus > Piliocolobus tephrosceles. The sequence goes on along the minus strand of NW_022300975.1, from coordinate 2,832,583 downwards.
TTTGATTCCGATATTCAGTTACAGGTCACCCGCCCCAGCACCTTGCTATGTAGATACAAGTAGGCGTTCTTTACTTCTAGATTTGAAACGATGACAAAGGGATTGAGTGGGAATGATTAATCTCATGCTGGGGAATGATGACTGCTGGATGTATCACTTACCACACAATAGATGTATTTAAATGTAACAGCTGTAACCAGCATAGGATGGAATTCTGATACCAGGCATAGGTGATAAACTTAAATCGACATTGGAAAAGTAGTTTCCAGCTTCTAATTCAGTGTAGTCCAGATGTTTTCACCCCACATACTGTTGATCCTCCTCAATGTTACAGAAATTTGGTCTCATATTATCTGTGTTAAGAGTTCACCGTATCATTGTAGAACTTTCATTATTTCAGTGGAAGTCCTTACATCTGACATAATCAGATGTGTCTAATTAAAAAACTAGTTAGTCTAGCTAAGCAAAGGTTATTCAGATTATACATTTTGACTTTTTTAAACCTAAACGTAAAAGTCCACTCATTTTCTAGTCTTTTGGGGAAAGTAGAGTCAAAGCCTTGTCCTGAGTATGGTGCCACTGTTTGATTATTTTTTTCTGTATCCATAGAACAAGCTAAATCAATAATGCATTATTCAGTATTTCCAGTTTTTGTTTCCTAAAAATGGCCAGAAACCTTTGCATTCAAATATGTACAAAAAGTCCAGTTTCTTACTCTTACAATTGACTTTGAATCTTTTGCCATTGTCTCTCCCACACCTAATACAATAACTGATTTTTTTTCATCTTTTTTGTGACTTGCTTTTATTTAGCTTTTCCAAAGCATTCATCTTATTCAATTAGTCATTGAAGATATATCACGTTTGGTCTTGTCCTCCCATTTAATCAATGAGCATAACATTTTGTTAAATTATTTGAACGTAACCCATGGAACTGCAGGGGGTGGAAGTGCACAGAAAGAGCACACTGGCTTTCCAGAAGCACTTGGTGTGCCATGGGCATCTAGCAATATGTTTTACAGAGAAAAAGGTGACTATTTTCAAGAAGTCCTTGGCCTTACATGTGCACATGTTCAGCACCAACTTTATTTAATGGAGTTCTGTTCAATTGCTCACTACCTTGATGTACTCGACAAAATGCCTGCTGTCTGCCGTGTTAACCCTGGCAATTTCTTTTGTCTGTTTTCTTGGCTTTGCAGCATTCTTGCTAAACAACAACAACAACAACAACAAAACCCCACTCTGTCAAGCTATATTCTTTCTGATATAGAGAGCTATTTAGGAGGATTATATTATCTACCCTTTTGACAAGAAGAAACAATTCGTGATTGAAGGCTGAGCTGGAAAATGGTCCCTGGAAGCACAAGTAGTTCCCTGGACCCCCTTGTGTAATGTGGATTCCTGTACAAGTGCATCATCTTGGGCTCTCCTTCCAGGGAACCAACCCCTCCTGAGATGGGGATTTGAGGGCAAGAGAGGGAGTGTTCTCATTAACTGTATGAAACCTGTAAGGAAGAGTGAGAAGCAGGATGACACAGAGAAAGACACTAAGAAAGAATGTGGCTTCAGGTGAAGGCTCAGCCTGAACCCAAGGGAGCTCTGGGCTATAGGATGTTTCTTGCCTTGGAGCCACCACTGGGGCAGGGAGTTGCAAAGCAACGTCACCTGAGAACTGCAGCTTCCATCGTCCAAGTACAATCCTCCAAAGAAGGTTGAAGTGATGTGAGCAGGTAGCAGCAGCTAAGCAACACATGCATGAAAACTAAATTGATAAAAGCAGTAAAAGGGGATCTGTGTAGGTGACTAACTGCAAATTCACAGAATATCAGATAGTAAATGTGTGGTATTTTTTAAATAGCTACTTTTATTGGACCCAATTTATGAGCCTCCCTAAATTTTCTGTGTTTCTCCTGTCTCTTGGGCCCTCAACTGGTTAGACAGAAAGAGACCAGGCCCAGTTTCCAAATGTCACCAGCTTCAACATGTCTTCCATTATGCCTTCCACCATGGGAAGTGCAGCAGCTGCAGAGTCCAGACATGACCCAGGGAAACACACAGACTGCGGTTTCACCTTTCCTCTATTTCCAGACTCAAACACAAAACGTCATACAGTTGAAATGCCATACAGTAAGGCATGGCATTTGGCTTTTGTAGTGGTTGTCCCAAGGGGCCATAGCCACAACCAGGAAGAGGATAGGAGTTAATGCCCATGGGGGAAACTTTAACCAGTGTGGGCAAGTTACAGATAAATTCCTTTTTGCTCTCTTCCTCTGATGGATTGTTTTGAGCTGCTGTGCTTCTGTAGAGCGTGTCTAGAGATTGTCCCTCGTGACTGAGCAAGCGGCTCTATTTTCCATTTTGAATCTGTGGCTGGCAAAGCAAGCACCACCTAGTATGTGCTTTTCATGTTCTTGTTTCACTTCCCCTTTTCTCTCACTCTTCCTGCCCTGCAATTGCACCTTCTCACCTCCCCCAAAACATGTTAGCACATAATCTTAGCCTGATTTCCAAAATCAACAACAACAACAACAAAAACCCCACCAAAACAGAACCACAGGCAAAGACAACACCCCTAGAGATCAAAGTTTCAGTACATGTGTAAGTCCCCTAAATGGTGGGATTTCACTGTAAAACATCAGGAGAGATATTTTGAGTAAAGAGAGGGTAATCCTGAAATTGTGCTTTTGTTCTTTTTCTGTCTAAACAGTCAGTCCTATTAAAATCTAAATGGATGCTAAGGAGCATCCCCAGGATGCTACAAAGAGTTTGCCTTTGTTAAGATGTCTTTTACAAACTAGCTCAGTGTCATGAGCACTGTGGTGAAGCACGGAAAGTAAAAACAAGGCAGAGGAGAATGTAGCATCCTAGAAGCTGCTTTTCCTCGAAGGAATGCAGAACATTCATGAACTGGCATAATGATGAGAGTGATGCAAAACATTCTTCTTTTTCAGAAAAGAGAATTGACTTGTTCTATGGCTCTGGTCAGATTGAGACCAGCAATTATGAGGCCAGGACTAGTCTTTTAAAAAAAAATATTGGCAGATAACATTATATATTTTTATCGTGTACAACATGATGTTGTGAAGTACATATACATTGTGAAATGGTTTTGAGCATTACTAATGTGCAGGCTAGAGAATCTGTCCCAACCACAAGTGATGTTTGCATCATCATTGTCACAATTAGTACTGATGGCTGTGGTCAATTTAGTCTGGAGCTATTAAGATGGGTATGGGGGAGTTGTTCTGTTTTCGCTATTTTATGCTTGTAGAAATGGCCTCAATTTTCTCTTCTGTCTGATTAGTCTTAGCATATGGATTTCTTTTTTGCCATATTCTATTGCAGAGGCTGCCTCTCTCCGCCTTTCTCCCTCACATCTGGAATCCAGCCAAAAGCACCAGAACAAGATGCTTCTCACATTTGAGCCCTTTTGTAAGGGTGCTGATTGCAACTTGGGTAACTTCAGTATAATCTAAGGTGGAAGCTTTCTGCTGCTTTTGGGGAAAAAATAAATGTCTAAAAATAAAACCTAGGCATAAAAATAGGGCCAAATACTCATTAACTGCCTCACTTAGCTGAACGCTGAAATTATTTCAACAGCATTAAATCAAGCCTTTGTGTAGAAGAGGTTGGGTATTTTTTTTTATTCATAGTACTTTATCTTAGATGTTAAATGGGTTACTGTAATTTCTAACTTTATTCAAAACATGAATTAAATAGCCCTCAGAGACTCAATTTTTGGCTTATGCTCATGCTGACCCTTGACTTGGAGCACTTGTGTTCACAAGCCTCCAGGAATGTATTTTGTGGGCTGCTGTGGGAAAGGATGGGGGGACAGACAGGACCAGGAGCAGAGTATTCAAGGCTTGGGATGCTAGGGTTAAGAATTTGGATCTTACTCTAGGTGTGGTGGGAAGCCACTAGAGGGATTTAATTAGAAGAATATTACAGAATGACTTCTTTGTTAAAAATATGACTCCTGATTGCTGTATTGACAGTGGATTGGAAGGAGACAACAGTAGGAAAAGGGTAACCAGTCAAATACCTATTTATAGATATCCAGGTATGAAGGGATAGTGGCTTTTGAGCAGGATTGTAATAGAGTTGGAGAGAAGCAGATAAATAATGGAGTTTATCTAATTCATTAACAACAAAAAGATTGGTTAATAGACTAGATACAGGGCATGAGAGAATGGAAGAGTCAAGATTGATTTCTAAGTTTCTGGCCCAAACAACTAGAAGAATTTGGTACTAGTTGAGATGAAGACTGGAGAAAGAACAGGATAGTTTTTGCTGTTTTGTTGTGTTTGGGGTGGGTCATAGAGCAATGGAAAAGGGAATGAGGTTGAAATGGTTCACGTTAACTTTGGGAATCTAAATGAACGGTTCAGAAGAATAGTTGAACGTATGACCTTGATCCAGTAGATAAGTTTGAGAATCCTTGATGTACAGATTATATTCAGAGTCATGAGACCAACTCACCTAAGGAGAGAGTAGAAAGAAAGAAAACCTGGTAATAGTCCATATTTCCACATAAATAGGGCAAGCAGAAGAGAACCAGTAAAGGACTAAGAAGGAACAGCAATGAGGAAGGAAAAATAGGAGAGTATGATGTTCCAGAAACCAAGAGAAGACTCTTAACAAAGGAAGGTAACAGTCAATTACATTAAATGCTGCTGTGAGGTTGAGTTAGATGAGGACAAATAACACTACTGTTTTTGGTGTTCTTGGTAATATTGACAAGGGCAGTTTATGACATGACATGCAGAAAAGAGCCGAGAGTCGACAGGAGATTGTAAAGTGGGAAATGAAGACAGCTACTTAGACAATTATTTCAAGAAATTAATGGAGCTGAGAAATAGATAATCAAGAGTAAGGGGAGAATTTTGTTTTTTTCTCATGTTTCTAAGATGGGTGATTGGAGCATTTATGCTTATAGAATTGATTCAGGAGAGAGAGAGAGATCCTGATGATGTAGTAGAAAGGAAATATGATTGCAGGGACAAATTTCCTTTTTTTTTTTTTTAATTATACTTTAAGTTCTGGGTTACATGTGCAGAACACACAGTTTTGTTACATAGGTTTAAAGGTGCCCTATGTACCTATGTACATATATGTGCCATATATACCTATGTATGGTGGTTTGCTGCACCCATCAACCTGTCACCTACATTAGGTATTTATCCTAACATTATCCCTCCCCTAGCCCCCAACCCCCTGACAGGCCGCGGTGTATGACATTCCCTTCCCTGTGTCCATGTATTCTCATTGTTCCACTCCCACTTATGACTGAGAACATGCAGTGTTTGGCTTTCTGATCTTGTGATAGTTTGCTGAGAATGATGGTTTCCAGCTTCATCCATGTCCCTGCAAAGGACATGAACTCATCCTTTTCTATGGCTGCATAGTATTCCATGTGTATATGTGCCACATTTTCTTTATCCAGTCTATCATTGATGGACATTTGGGTTGGTTCCAAGTCAAAATTAAAAAGAACTAGAGAAGCAACAGCAAACAAATTCAAAAGCTAGCAGAAGACATGAAATAACCAAGATCAGAGAAGAACTGAAGGAGATAGAGGAACGAAAAACCCTTCAAAAAATCAATGAATCCAAGAGCTGTTTTTTAAAAAAAATCAACAAAATAGACCACTAGCCAGACTAATAAAGAAGAAAAGAGAGAAGAATCAAATAGACACAATAAAAAATGATAAAGGGGATATCACCACTGATCCCACAGAAATACAAACTACCATCAGAGGATACTATACACACCTCTACACAAATAAACTAGAAAATCTAGAAGAAATAGATAAATTCCTGGACACATATACCCTTCCAGGTCTAAGCCAGGAAGAAATCAAATCCCTGAATAGACCAATAATAAGTTCTGAAATTGAGGCAGTAATTAATAGCCTACCAACCAAAAAAAGTCCGGGACCAGACAGATTCACAGCCAAATTCTACCAGAGGTGGAAAGAGGAGCTGGTACCATTCCTTCTGAAACTATTCCAAACAACAGAAAAAGAGGGAATCCTCCCTAACTCATTTTATGGGACAAATTTCTTGAATGCAGAAAGGCGTGAGATGCAGAGTACAGGGAAAGGTTTGGCCTTGGATAAGAGCAGGAGAGACAAAAAGAGTGCACCTAGATGTTAATGGGTTGGTTGAGTTACTGATAGGAGGATGAGGGAGTAGCCATAATCAGTCACAGCAATTAATGAAGTAAGAGCATCAGCTGGAAAGGAGGTGAGAAAAGGGAATGTCAATTTCAAGAGAAGGTAGTAAATACTGGAGTCATTCTAGGCAGTGGGAAGATGAACCTCTAGTAGGACAATGGACATGGAATGTTTCAGGGTTACATTAAACAAGGTGAATTTGAGTTAATTTTTGCTTGGAAAGAGACTGTAATTAAATTTTAAGGTTTTTTTTAATGGCATATAGAGGCAAACGGTATTATTACATGTTTGCATATTTTCATAGTAGAAAAATGAGTTTAACGATTAGTTGTGATCTTACTATTCAGAAATAATCATTGTGATATCCTTTTATATATTATACATACAAATACTTCCATAGGAAGAAATATAAAGGTCTTAATTTTGATAACCAATACTATTTTAGAGCAGTTTTGACTTTACCAACTATCTTAGTTATTGCTCTAAGAGAAAGAAAAACAAATGGAGTGATAAATTTGTCATATTGCAAAAGTATTTCTATATTTTGTTGATTTTTCCATTTTTATAGAGATATATCTGTAGTAGAAAATGTACAGTTAATGTTAAAAGGTCTTCTTCCTAAGGTTGTGTTTTCAATAACTTTCTTATAGTCTTTAAAATGTAAAAATGAAGCTCTAAATTATTAACCTACCAGGTTTTATTTTGATAAGATGTGATTAAGGAATCTAATTTTACTTTTTTTAAGAAAAAATTGTTATTTTAAATTCAGGAGATACATGTGCAGGCTTATTACATGGGTATATTGCATGGTTAATTTTACTTCTTAAAATAGTTTTAAGTCATTTTTAAATCACATTATCTCACAACAAATATAGAACATATTCTTGTAATAGTAGAGCTCCTAAATGATATCGTTTTATTTATTTATTTTATTATTTTTTTTTGAGACAGAGTCTCACTGTCTTGCCGAGGCTGGAGTGCAGTGGTACAGTCTCGGCTCACTGCAACCTCCGCCTCCCTGGTTCAAGCAATTTGCCTGTGTCAGCCTCTTGAGTAGCTGGGACTACAGGCACATGCCACCACACCCGGCTAATTTTTGTATTTTTAGTAGAGACAAGGTTTCGCCATATTGGCCAGGCTGGTCTTGAACTCCTGACCTTGAGCGATCCTCTTGCCTTGGCCTCCCAAAGTGCTGGGATTACAGGTGTGAACCACCATGCCCAGCCACCAAATGATACCTTTAAAATTTTCTTTTAAAGATTTTAAAACCAATTGTATGCTATTCTTTAAACAAGCTATTTCTTACAGTGTAAAAATTATCTTTAATCCTATCATCTGGGAAAATCAGTTATATTGTACTTGCTTGAAACTGTAATGTGTGTACACATTTTGCCATCTATATTTTCTCACTTTTTTGAGTTTTTGAAACATTCTTTGTAAACCATGAATTTAATGACTTGCACTAGTATCAGATATGTAAAAATACATTTTCAGGTTTTAGTTGTTCTTTATTTGTGATTATAAACAACATCATAGTTAATACCACTGGCACTTAATATTGAATTTAAATTGATTTTAGTATTTTCTATTATTAAAGCAATATGTCCATGTAGAAAGCCTTAAAAATAGCAAACTATTATCCAGAGAACCACTGTTGCATATATACCAAATCTTTATTCATTCAAGAGCCATGTTTCAGCATCTGTTAATAGCAGTCACTGCTTCAGATATGAAACCTGCTCTTCATAGTTAACATCCTCATATATTTAGTCATATATCTTGTCAGTATCCTATGAGCAGAAATGTGTATGCTTTTATAAAAGGAACCATGCTATTTAGAAATTGTATTGTAATCTAATTTTTCTCTGATAACCCATTAAGAAATTCCTTCCATGCCATTGAACCATCCTTTACAATATCATGTTTAATGGCTACAAAAGAATTATTCGTGTGAATATACCACTCTTTTCCAATTCCCTTTAGCATTTTAAATCCATAACATGTGCACTTTACTTCTCTTTGATAGCATGACTAATATGTCCTGCACGAGACATGAAGGCACAGACGTCTTTCTTCCTCATTCTCATATCATCTCTGAGTGGATCTCAAGGTAATTTCCTTTGTAATACGAGTGTTAGTTATTTGCATTATCAGATAGAAACATGAGCACACAATGCAAGGTGGCTATTTCCTCCATAGCCATAGCATTGTGAACTTTCCTAAATCATCAGTTTTAGGAAATGATTGATTGATTGATTTTTTTTTTTTTAAGTGTAAGCTTGGTACTTACCACTTGACAGAAGGCATTATCAGCTTTGCTAGGTCCTATGACAGGCATTCTTAATTATCCAGTGAAACATTAGAGGGGTTTAGCAGAGCAATTAGGGAGATCGACAATCACTCTTTTCCTTGCCCATCTTTCCATGTCTTTCTTTCGGCATAATGCCACATCCCTCTAGCTCTCTGAAGAGAAACTAAATCTCTCTGAGGAAGAGAGGCGGGACATGGTAGGGTAGAAAGAGCCCCAGAGGGAAAGGCAGAGGATAAAGACTGTGACAGAGTCACTTGGGCACCCAGTTCTTCCATCTTGGGTGGCCTGGGCCATGAGCCAAAGGAGTTACTCCATTGTCCAAAAAGTCAGGACCTTTCCAGTGCTAATATCTTAGAATCCATAAACAGGGCACAAGATCTACTTAAAATATTTTGTAAATCAAAGTAGTTAGATTACTGCCTTCAATGATAGGAAGTGTCTGGGTATATTTTCTTTGCAAAAATCTCTTATTCTGCTGATTTCATTTGCTTTTTGAAATCAACTTGTGAAGTTGACAGTGAAAAGAAAACAAAATAAGTAAATCAAGATAATTGGGGATTAGGCTTATACATTTATCTCCAGATATTCCTTACCTACATTTTGACTAACTCAGGATATCCTGAGAGCAGTCTTAAAGTCAAAGCAAATGAATGACTCCATTTTCCTTTTGGACTCCTCCTGCTCATGTCCTCCCCTATTTAGATCTAGTCTACAGATATTCCTATCAGATTCCTGAACCCAGCATTGTCTTCTACGTGCTCCAAATATTTTCTTACCCAATCAAGCTGAGTTTATTCCATTCTTTTAGGACCTGCTGGCTGTTGCTAGCTGGATAAACTAATTTATTATTGCTAGTAGGAGTTAAATGTGAATATGTTCTGGGAATGAAATCAAACGTCGTCTTTCAACATACATGATTTCCAGGCCAGGATTGGGAGATGAGATTATTGATCAAGTGGGCAGCAAACCAGTGTTTCTACGCCTTGGGCTGTTACCAGTTCTCCCACTTACATTGAATACAACGGATATTCAATTAAAATTAAAACTCAAACACAGAGCTTCATGGTTTGTTTCTAATAATCAGACAACAAGTGTTTTTGATGATGTGGTCTATTAATAATCAGGCTGCTAACCTAGGAAGGTTCTTCTGGGTAGTTCTGGTATAATCCTGAACAAGCGCACATCATTAATTCACTTCATAACTTCTCTGCTCTGGACTGTAGGCATATTCCTTTTGGATTTCTTCACTTATGTTCCTATGAATGAACAAATCATCATTGGAAGACTTGATGAAGATATAATTCTCCCTTCTTTGTTTGAGAGGGGATCCGAAGTTGTAATACACTGGAAGTATCAAGATAGCCACAATAGCTACAATGTTCACAGTTACTACAAAGGCAGTGGCCATTTGGAAAGCCAAGATACCAGATATGCAAACAGGACATCCCTTTTCTATAATGAGATTCAAAATGGGAATGCGTCTCTATTTTTCAGAAGGTTAAGCCTTCTGGACGAAGGAATTTACACCTGCTATGTAGGAACAGCAATTCAAGCGGTTACAAACAAAGTGGTGCTAAAGGTGGGAGGTAAGTGTGCATGTAAATTTTCATGAAACATAGCAATGCCATCATTCTGTGTTATTAGTAAGCATCTTTGTCCTAATATGCCATGAGCTTCCTTCCAAGTCAATACATGGAACTCTCCTTATTTTTAATGCACAGCATCTTGTAGTATACTAATGTTATAAATGATACAACTGTTCCCCTGTTGGTGGGTATTCAGGCATTTCCACTGTTTTCCATTACGTGGTTGTGATGAACACCCTTATAACTGTACTTAATACCAGGAAATAATCTGAAAGCAAAGTACCAGAAGTAAGATTTAAAAAGGTTACTGACACTAACAGCATACGACCATCCACTTTCTCCTTAGTCTTATCAGTACCAAATAACTGCCAATATCATGACTGAAAAAATATTGAATTGTTGATTTAAATTGCATTTTTCTATATTATAAATGAGGTTAATTTTTATATTATATGCTTTCCTTCTCTGTATTAGCTATATATAACTCTATACCTATATAACTATAAGCCATTAATATAGTTAATATATGCAGTTATGTACAGTTAATATCACTCAAACGCAGCTTCATGGTGGTTATATATACCTATAAATTAACTGTATTGCTATATTAACTGTTGCTAATTCTCATAGTTATATTGAACCAAACAGATATTAGATTAGATTAGAAGTTCTCTGAAGAAACTCAAAGAGCTTCATGGCTCCTTATTACTGGATTACCAAGAGTTCCTGATGATGTGCTCTGTTAATGATTAGGCTGCTGATCATTTATATGTAATATAGTTAGTATGTAGTATAATATATAGTACAATTTTACATATAGATATATACACACATATATGCAGTATTTTCTTATGGATTGTTTTTTCCAGCACTAGTTTCTTTTTCTTCTGTCCCTTTTAGCTGCTTCAGACCTTGATTCAGAAATCACAAAATTATGTGTAAACAGAGTCAAATAGGTGCTCTGAGTCAGTATTTGAGAAGTGTAGAGTGCCACATGAGCTCTATTTTATAGACTTAGACACCCTCATTTTGGTTTCTCAATGAGGCCATTAGATTTCTTTTCCAGCTATGTTTCTAGAGAATTGAGATTGCTAGTTGCCACATACCCATGCCTGCGCTTGTTTTATTTCTTCTAGATAACTACACTATATCTTAAGGTTCTACAGAGGTGTTTTTTCCCCCCTTTCAGTAACTGCCAAATTTTGCTCATAAAACTTAGCTTTTCATTTCATGAGTATTAAACAGTATTCTGCACAGATGGCCTATAAAAAAGCCAATGATGGCAGTTTTTCATGTGCCCTTCTTTCTCCTGTGTAGTTTTTCTCACACCCATGATGAAGTATGAAAAGAGGAACACAAACAGCTTCTTAATATGCAGCGTGTTAAGTGTTTATCCTCGTCCAATTATCACGTGGAAAATGGACAACACACTTATCTCTGAAAACAACATGGAAGAAACAGGGTCTTTGGGTCCTTTTTCCATTAACAGCACACTGAATATTACAGGATCAAATTCATCTTATGAATGTACAATTGAAAATTCACTGCTGAAGGAAACATGGACAGGGCACTGGACAATGAAAGGTAGGCTCCACAGGACTTTCTGTGTATGCTATTTTGAGGTTGGGGGGTAATGGGGACTGATTTTCAAGGAAAGAAAGGAAGATGAAAGAATAGAAAGCAAATCCATCTGCAGCAGTTAGAAGACCAAGACCGGAGCCCTAGGGCTGGTTCTTCTGACTGTATTACATTAAGCAATCATTCTTACTTTTGAGCATTAGTACCATACCTCATTGATAACATAGAAGTAATTCTTACCTTGCTAGGTATTTATGAGTTGATTGAAAACATTTATGAGTGGAAAGAAGCAAATCTGTTCTTGAATATTACTGTATTTCTCAGTGGCTCATCCTTCGAACAGGATTTTCTGTCAGCATTGCTCTTTAAAAAATCAAAAGAGAAAGAATACGTGTCTTTCAGCAGATCACAACTTCCAGTCTTTCAATTAAACAAAATATTAATTAGTATAATTGCTTCTTTTTGGTTTCTTTACATAGTGTTAGCCCGTCAATCTTTATCCACTACCTCTATCACAACATGGTCAGTTTTTAGTACTCTTTCTTCTCATTGATTTGAACAGATCCAAACTCTGATCAATCTCTATATCCAAAACCTGTTTAATAAAAATTAATTTGCCATCTCCATATTCAATTCCAAGAAAATTTGTTTTCCTTTTGAGATGGAGTCTCGCTTTGTCGCCCAGGCTGGAGTGCAGTGGCGTGATCTCGGCTCACCGCAATCTCGGCTCACTGCCACCTCCGCCTCCCAGGTTCAAGTGATTCTCCTGCCTCAGCCTCCTGAGTAACTGGGATTACAGGCATGTGCCACCACGTGTGGCTAATTTCTGTATTTTTTAAGTAGAGATGGGGTTTCACCATGTTGGTCAGGTGGGTCTCGAACTCCTGACATTATGATTTGCCCACATCAGCCTCCCGAAGTGCTGAGATTACAGGCAGCCACCGTGCCCAGACTGTTTTTCATTTTATTCTTAATAAAGCAAAAATTTTCTGTCAATATCCCTTATATGGGGAAAATGGAGGGTAGCTGTTTTTTTCAGCCTTCTCTTGCCTAGCATCTCATATTCTCAAAATGCTCACCAAAAATATACTGAAATTGTGGGTGATTCACCACATTTACATGAGTCCAGTGTTAAAGGAATGAGTACCCAATGTTCATTCTCCATCAGTCAGGCAGCAATGGAAACATGGGAAAGGGTTGCAAATGTTAATATTATAAACATTGTCTTTGGAAAATCCTAATTTCTCATGTTCATTTAGAATTGAGTGTCTTGAAGCATGAACAGTTCTTTAGGCTCAGTACTGTTTGGTCTCACTGAAAAGCTATTATGTGCCAAGTTTTGTCGCTCACAGACTGTGAACTTAAGAACATGGTCTCTACTGATTTCTGGATCCACAGCATCTCGTACAGATATAAAAATTAAACTAGGAACATAGCTTACAAAGGGAGTGATCAATTCTACTCTCTGTGGTTGGGCACAAATGGGGTTGTTACAGAGTATGTGCTTAAGAAAGTTGCATAAGGGCAGAATTTTAGAAGAGTAGTAGGACATTCCAGGAGAACAGGAATATTCCAGGTAAAAAGCACAGAAAAGTAAAATTGCCTGGATTTGTGGAATCTACAGATCAAGAGATGAACCTGGAGAGGGAGGCAAAAAAAAAAAAAAAAACACCAGATGAAAGACCTTTTACACGTTGCTAAGGAGCTTGTTGAGTCTTGGAGATAGGATGGATCAGAAGAGGGATTTGAAACACAGAAAGCCCCTGGATTTGCCTTTTGGAAGGCTTGCTTTGGCTTCACTCTCCTGCAGGTAAACTGGAAGCCAGGTGAGTCTAGAATCAGGGAGAACAGTCCATGGCAGTCCACAGAGGTCAGCCTACAGCACTACAGAACAGGAAGGACAAGACGGAGCTGGGTCTGGAGGGGCAAGGCAAGAAAATTCAGCAGAGTCTCTCTTCTAAAAGAGCTCAGTCCAGTGGGGGTTGCCTGCACACAGCTGGAAATATTCTTACATGTAGAAAAAGAGATTTTTGTCTAGATAAAGAGATTAAGAAGTAGTGAGGCCATAAAGTTAGAGACCACTAGGGAGTAGGTAGGGTAACAAAAGGGGTGTTCTGGGGAACACCAGCATTAGAGAGGCCAAACATTGAGTTTAATAGGCTGCTGGTAGCAACATTCCTGAGTGCTTACTGTTAGGTTCTAAGACTTAAAACAAGTACATCACCCCTCTAGCTGGCCCTGGCTTTGCCCTCCTTGAAGGTTTAAACTAACCTTGGTGGGAAACTTTAAAATAGTGGTAGTAAAACTTGTCTTGTAAGAAACCACAGCACAAATATAATTACTGTCCAAAAAGTTATTTCTAAATATATCAATATTAGTGCCTTTGTTCTCTGCTTTCTAAGTGTAACTTAGAGAATTCTTTTGAAATGTTTATCTTCACTGATGTTTTCTTTTCTATTGTGTTGTTAGATGGCCTTCATAAAATGCAAACTGAACATGTTTCACTCTCATGTGAACTTGTAAATGATTATTTTTCTCCAAACCAAGACTTCAAAGTTACTTGGTCCAGAATGGAAAGTGGGATTTCCTCTATCCTGGCTTACTATCTGAGCTCCTCACAAAATACAACTTTCTATGAATCCCGATTCTCATGGAACAAAGAGCTGAAAAACCAGAGTGACTTCTCTATGAATTTGATGGATCTTAGACTTTCAGACAGTGGGGAATATTTGTGCAATATTTCTTCGGATGAATATACTTTACTCACCATACACACGGTGCACGTAGGTAAGCTGCAAGTAGGTTTGGATAATGGGTTTTCGCTATAGCATTAGAGGTTTGTGAATATCAGACAGAAAATTAGGTTGGCTTTTCAAGAATACATTGATACCCTCTCAAAATATAATCTACAGGGGTATTTCTGGTCAGGATGTCGATTATCCTCCCTCCTTCAACCACATAAAAGTCCTATTTTGAAAAAAAATAATTACTCCCACAGATTTCCTTTCAGGACTTTGGGGCTTCAGAAGTGAGGAGGAAACATACATTTTGATGACTCCATGGGCTGAGCATCTTCCATATCTGCTCACTGCTGTGCCTAATATATACCTTAGCCCTAATGTTTGGGGAGTCAAGGCTAGGGACACATTAGGAAGTTACAATCGGGGTCCTGAAGAATGCTGGGAAAACATGGCAGTGTCTATGAACTTGGAAATAATCACCGCACAATATTTGAAGCACCAAGTATATATTCCTGGTTCAGTTCATTTTTACTTCTGTTGATAGTTCACTGCCAAAAACCATTATCTAAAATATTTCTAGTCAACTAACCATCGAGTCATGGAATATATACTCATGAAGCTGACCTTCTAGGTGAGCTAGATGGTCCCACCCTTAAACTATCAACTTCACATCATGGCAGACCATGGCAGCTCTTTCTGTCCTTCAATAAATATATTTGAACTAGTGGAGCTTATGTTTTAGAAGTATTTCTATCATTTCAATTGTGAAAACTAGGAGGAATAGCATTTGAAGTTTTGGTGATTCTGTATGGTGAGATTTGGAGATAAGAGCACAGGGTTGTCCTTTAGGTTATGTGATCTTCAAATACTTGGAAGCTTCTGGACATTGAGTAATAACACTCCCTTTGTAGAGCTGCCACTTTGAGAGTAGAGAATGAAAAACTGGGGCTACATTTGAAGCTCCTATTTTTCTCCAAAAATAAAAGTGTCAGTTTTATGTAAAATACAGTTAAGCCTGCAATCTATTTTTAAAAATGTTGCCTCATGTTGGATTCATTTTGGAGTGTAAAAAAAAAAATAGTCAAGAAGAAATGTCCTAAAGACCACATATGGCCCGTCTTCCCACCCAGAGATCTAATTTTCAGTTCACACAAAGTGAAACATCAGGACCATTCCATCTCTGACAAAAGAGTATTTTTGGAACCTCTCATTCTCAAATAAATGTTGGCAGGTGGGGCTGGGGGAGGGTGTGCTCACCCTTCCCCACCAGGAAGAGGACTTGACAGGAGCCACCCCAGCAGAGCAGGAAACAGGGCAAACAGTCTTGGTACCTTAAATATCATCCTTTCAAGGAACTTATTTCCTATTCTGAATTGTGACTTTTCCATTTGTTGTCTTTCCCAGGAGGTGCTACAACAAGATAGGGGTCTTATGATTCCTTGAATCTAGATCTGGTCAATTAAGGTTGCACCAAGCTGAATGGAATTAAATAATCCTTGCTAAGTTTTGCTGCTGAATCAATACGTGACCTTGGGCAAATATCTTTAGAGATGGGGGAACCTGAGGGTCACGAGTACAGTGAGAAGTAGACTTGTAGATTTCCTTGTAGGATTTCCTTTAGGAGGAAGAAAAATGCAAATGCAAATGAAAACACTGTAGAAAGTTAACTTAACGTTCCTACTTAATCTCTCCTTTACGTAGGTACATTAGTCCCCCTTTCCATGGAGGATATGTTCCAAGACCCCCAGTGGATGCCTGAAACTATGGACAGTACCAAACCCTATATATGCATTCCCACATGATACCAGGATTAATCTGTCCTTCCATGTTTATGCCTTGGTGCCTCATTCACACTTCTTATGATTACAGGTTCTACTGGGCATCTTCTTCTAGCAGAGCTTGTTTTCATTGCAATTAAAGACTTGCTTTGGATGGAAATGTGGCTGTAGCTTCATCATAAGCAGACACAGCCTCTCCAGTAATCTTTATATTTTTCAAACCAAGCTGATTCCTAAATCTGTGTAGCCATCCTCTACTTGCAGTAAATGGCCTGTTTCAAGGGATCTCTTGCTGAAATCTTCATAAAAGCCCAAAGCCTTCCAGTATAACATATCATCAAGCAGAACACATTTCTGTTCATATCTTCCACCCTCAAATTTAATGCCATTTCCATCTTAGCATATACAACACAGTGTGGCCATAACTGTTGTAGGTTGAGACAACACAAATTTTCTTCTTTCTTTCTTCACAATTTTACAGATAGAAGATTCATTTTCACCATAGATCTCAGCAACCTCAATATATGATTTTTCATATGTCAAGAGCTTTAATTGTTTTAGTTCAAGGAAGCAGTTTATGGCTTCTTTTTGGTATATCCAAATTGCCAGCATCACTACTCTTGTGCTTTGGGACCATTCTTAAAGAAAATAAGGGTTACTTGAACACAAGCATTGTTATACCATGACAATCAATCTGATAACTGAGATGGCTAGTAAATGATTCATGGTGGTAGTGTGTACAACGTGGATATGCTGGACAAAGGGTGCAGTCACATCCCAGGTGGGATGGAGTGGCACGACACGATATTTCATCATGCTACTCAGAATGGCACACAATTTAAAACTTAAGAATTGTTTATTCTTGGAATTTTCCATTTGGTTATGTTTGGACTACAGTTGACCATGGGTAACTAAAACCTCAGAAAGTTAAACCATGGATAAAGGGGACTCCTGTATGGAATTTCAGAATGACACAAATAGGTGAAGAGATTAATATTTTATTAGTTGTAAAACACTATAGTATGTTCATAGAAAATTACATTTGTTAGGTAAACAGAGGTATTCATTCTAAAGGATAGCCACAAACATTTTCCTCCTGAATTGACCTTTGTGCTCTATCACTTGCTGCCCATGTTTTAGCAGAACATAGACCATAAGGTTAGCAGGGTTCTGACTTTGGTAACCCAGGGTCTCTGGAGTCCCCACTTCCATTAATACTACTTTCAATAATTCTAGTCCTGACCAAGATGTTGTAGAATGGAGAAAGTTTAGGCTCCTCCAGTTATTTCTGAGGAGCTCTAAACACTATCAGCAGGTCCTCCTTTTCTGCAGTTTGTTACCCAAAGTCAACCGCAGTCTGAAATTTTTAAAAGGAAAATTCCAGAAATAATGTTTTAAATTGTGTGCCATTCTGAGTAGCATGATGAAATTGCATGTCATCCCACTCCATCCTGCCTTGAAGGTGAATCCTCCCTTTGTCCAGCATATCATACTGTGGATGCTACCCGCTTGTTAGTCATTTAGCCCTCCAGATAATCAGATCTACTGTCATGATATTGCAGTGCTTATGATCAAGTGAGCCTTATTTTATTTAAGAAAGGCCTCAAAGCACAAGGATAGTGATGCTGGCAATTCGGATACACCGAAGAGAAGTCATGAAGTGCTTCCTTTAAGGGAAAGCTTTCAACTTAAGGGGGAAAAAAGCTTATGTTGAGGTTGCTAAGATCTACAGTAAGAATGAATCTTCTATCTATAAAACTGTGAAGATGGAAAAAGAAATTAGTGCATACTATGCATAAGGTTCGGTACTAAGGTTTCAGGCATCCACTCGGGGGTCTTGCAATGTATCCCCCAGGGATAAGGAGGGACTACTGTGCCTATTATCTCTGTGGTCACCTGCCACCTCTAACTCAAGACCATGGCTTCTACTTAGCTCCTTTTATCACCTCTGAACTTACCACTGTTCCCTTAGGACCCTGTCTTCTCTAGGCCAATGGCGGACTGCACTCTTACTTCTTCCTCCAAGGTGAACACTGGGCTGAGGCTAATTTATGGACATAATTATTCCTTTATAAAAATGTGTTATTTCTTACTACAGTATAAAGCAATAGAAACTGAAAAGGCATAATAGACGTATTGCCTCTCCGGTTTTCAGACTTTTCTCCCAGCTCCCCCAACCCCCACCAATCTCCAATAATATTATGGTGTCTGTCGGTTTCCCACAATAGATACACTGAGACTAGGAGATATTTATGCTCAAGACAAACTCTCCTGTCCAGTCTGGGTTCTTGGCTTTATCCTAAAGGACCTTTTTATTATGCAAAGTGTTTTCATATTAATTCAGCCTCCTACCTGTAATGCAGAAATAACTAGTTTTAAAAATAGTAAACATACTCCACCCTCACCCACCCACACATTTCTTATTTGGTACCTTTTCTTCCAGTTCACAGACTTTGTTTCTCTGTTTTATTTAGAACCAAGCCAAGAAACAGCTTCCGAGAACGAAGGCTTATGGAGTTTGGTGGCCGGTCTGATTTTGGTGGCCGGTCTGATTTTGCTGATTCGGAAAGTAAAATGTTGCACAGGTAATATCTCAGGAAGAATTTGGGCTCTGCCCCACATGTTCCAAATCATGTATATTAAAGATAACATGGAAATACATGCCCAAACAGCTACTGGGCATGTAAATTGATCTGAATTTTCTGGAATGTCATTCACAAAATTCACCCAAAATCTTTTAAAATGCTCCTACATTTCCACCTAACCGTTCCACTTCTAGGAATTTGTCTCACATTAAATGAGCAGAGGTACACCAAACTGTGTACAAGCATATTCACTGCAGCACACTGCTATTGCTTTTAGATTTCCTACTATTGTCAATAAATAATTGAGAAATTAATTAAATTAATTGATGATCATACTTTTTAAAATTTTAATCTAGTATTGAAATGATAACCAGGATGACTTAATCATCCTGCATTAAAAGGTAACTGGAAAGAAAAAAGCCAAAGCTTTAAGAAGTTGCCTTTGGAGTGACGGGACCATGAGTTCTTCCTTACCCTCACACCTCAGAAGGAAGCCAGATACCCTCTTAAGTCCCTGGGCTCCGCTTGTTCTCCCTTGCTCTGAGCTTAGTCAAGGTTAGTGCTCTGATTGAAACTGCATTGTTCTTTTCTTATGGGTCATTTCAATTGTTGTTCAATTGATTTTTTCCTAAATTTTAGGCAAAAAACCTTACTAGTAATTTAAACTACCTTAAGATGCCATGATCATGGGAAGTACTTTTAGGGAGTACTTCCTTAGAGTACTTTGCTTTTAGTAACAGAATTTTGAGCTACAGAGCATCTGGGCAAAACCTAGATCTGGTTGATCTCCACATTTTACAGATCAGGAAACAGAAATCCGGGCAGTTAGCTCAAGTGCTAAGAAGGCATGTGAAACAGATTTAGGTTGATCATTTAATAGCACCAAGCCAGCTAGTGGCAGAGGCAGGTTCAGGCCCCCAGAAGCCCTCCCTTACTCCACTATCCCCCTGAGGAGGCTCTGGGTGTCCTGGGAACTTGAGCTAGATCCTGTGTCTCTTTAATCTGTCTTTCTGGTTGATATTTGGCTATCGCCCCTGCTGAAGTTAGGAGATTTGGGTTAGAGCAGAAACTATTATTGAAGATAATAGTTTTGGGGCAATGGAGAGCAAGCATCTCACCAATTCTAGCCCTGTGATCATTTGTACTAATATGCAGGCTAGTTCCTGTCCCTTGGCTGGCCAGAAGTAGTAAGAGACCACAGGCAGTTTAGCTTGTCTACCAAGATCAACCATTGACCTAATATACTGATATCTGTGATTGGATTAGGTTCAAATTATGGGAGAGTTGGTGCTACATCCTACTCAAGAATGATAGTTTAGTTTCTTTAGTGGAAGTCTGCATAAGTCAGTTCTCAACTGTAAACACATGGCACACTCAAAACTGGATAAAGAACTTACAAGACAGTATATTCACAGCTGGGAGCACCCGATTCACTAGCAAACTTAAACTTGAAGGGACAAGGACAGACAGCAGTTCCCAAAACTTGAAAGGAGAGAGTCACATAAGATTAGTTGCCTTGTAAGGACAGTGACTTACTTCTTTTTTTCTTTCTTTCTTTTTATTTAAGTTCTGGGATATATGTGCTGAACATGCAGGTTTGTTACATAGGTATACATGTGCCCTGGTGGTTTGCTGCACCTATCAACCTATCATCTAGGTTTTAAGCACCACATACATTAGCTATGTGTCCTAATGCCCTCCCTCTCCTTTACCCTCATCCTCTGACAGTCCCTGGTGTGTGATGTTCCCCACCCTGTGTCCCAGTGTTCTCATTGTTCAATTCCCACCTATGAGTGAGAACATGCGGTGTTTGCTTTTCTGTCCTTGTGATAGTTTGCTGAGAATGATGGTTTCCAGCTTCATCCATGTCCCTGCAAAGCACATGAACTCATTCTTTTTTGTGACTGCATAGTATTCCATGGTGTATATGTGCCACAATTTCTTTATCCAGTCTATCATTGATGGACATTTGGGTTGGTTCCAGGTCTTTGCTATTGTGCATAGTGCTGCAGTAAACATACGTGTGCATGTGTCTTTATAGTAGAATGATTTATAATCCTTTGGGTATATACCCAATAATGGGATTGCTGGGTCAAATGGCATTTCTGGTTCTAGATCCTTGAGGAATCGCCACACTGTCTTCCACAATGGTTGAACTAATTTACTCTCCCACCAAAAGTGTAAAAGTGTTCCTATTTCTCCACAGCCTCTCCAGCATCTGTTTTTTCCTGACGTTTTAATGATTGCCATTCTAACTGGTGTGAGATGGTATCTCATTGTGGTTTTGATTTGCATTTCTCTAATGACCAGTGATGAGGTGCTCTTTTTCATGTTTGTTGGCTGCATAAATGTCTTCTTTTGAGAAGTGTCTGTTCATACCCTTCACCCACTTTTGATGGGGCTGTTTGTTTTTTTCTTGTACATTTGTTTAAGTTCCTTGTAGATTCTGGATATTAGACTTTTGTCAGATGGATAGACTGCAAAAATTCTCTCCCATTCTGTAGATTGCCTGCTCACTCTGATGATCGTTTCTTTGGCTGAGCAGAAGCTCTTTAGTTTAATTAGATCCCAGTTTGTAAGGTGTAAGGAAGGGGCCTAGCTTCTATTTTCTGCATACGGCTAGCCAGTTTGCCCAGTACCATTTATTAAACAGGGAATCCTTTCCTCATTTGCTTGTTTTTGTCAGGTTTGTCAAAGATCAAATGGTTGTAGATGTGTGGTGCTATTTCTGAGGCCTCTGTTCTATTCCATGTATCTGTTTTGGTACCAGTGCCATGCTGTTTGGTTACTGTAACCTTGTAGTATAATCTGAAGTCAGGCAGCTTGATGCCTCCAGCTATGTTCTTTTGTTTAGGATTGTCTTGGCTATATGGGCTGTTTTTTGGTTCCATATGAAATTTAAAGTAGTTTTTTCTAGTTCTGTGAAGAAAGTCAGTGGTAGCTTGATGAGAAGAGCATTGAATCTATAAATTACTTTGGGCAGTATGGCCATTTTCACACTATTGATTCTTCCTATTCATAAGTATGAATTTTTTTTCCATTTGGTTGTGTCCTCTCTCATTTCCTTGAGCAGTGGTTTGTAGTTCTCCTTGAAGATGTCCTTCATATCCCTTGTAAGTTGTATTCCTAGATATTTCATTTTCTTTGTAGCAATTGTGAATGGGAGTTCATTCATTATTTGGCTCTCTGTTTGTCTGTTATTGGTGTATAGGAATGCTTGTGATTTTCGCACATTGATTTTATATCCTGAGACTTTGCTGAAGTTGCTTATCAGCTTAAGGAGATTTTGGGCTGAGATGATGAGGTTTTCTAAATACACAATCATGTCATCTGCAAACAGAGACAATTTGACTTCTTCTGTTCCTATTTGAATACTTTTATTTATTTCTCTTGCCTGATTGCCCTGGTCAAAACTTCCAATACTATGTTGAACTATGGTGATAGAGGTCATCCTTGTCTTGTGCTGTTTTCAAGGGGAATGCTCCCAGCTTTTGCCCATTCAGTATGACATTGGCTAAAGGTTTGCCATAAATCGCTCTTATTATTTTGAGATATGTTCCATCAATGCCCAGTTTGTTGAGAGTTTTTAGCATGAAGGGGTGTTGAAGTTTATCGAAGGCCTTTTCTGCATCTATTGAGATAATTATGTGGTTTTTGTCATTGGTTCTGTTTACATGATAGATTACATTTATTGATTTGCATATGTTGAACCAGTCTTGCATCCCAAGGATGAAGCCAACTTGATCATGGTGCATAAGCTTTTTGATGGGCTGTGGAGTCGGTTGGCCAGTATTTTATTGAGGATTTTTGCATTGATGTTCATCAGGGATATTGGCCTGAAATTTTCATTTTTTGTTGTGTCTCTGCCAGGTTTTGGAATCAGGATGATGCTGGTCTTATAAAATGGTTAGGGAGGAGTCCCTCTTTATCTATTGTTTGGAATAGAATCAGAAGGAATGGTACCAGCTCCTCTTTGTACCTCTGGTAGAATTCGACTGTGAATCCATCTGGTCCTGGGCTTTTTTTGGCCAGTGGGCTATTAATTACTGCTTCAATTTCAGAACTTGTTATTGGTTTATTCAGGGATTTGACTTCTTCCTGGTTTAGTCTTAGGAGGCTGTCCAGGAATTTATCTATTTCTTCTAGATTTTCTAGTTTATTTGCTTAGAGGTATTTATAGTATTCTCTAATGGTAGCTTGTATTTCTGTGGGATCAGTGGTGATATCCCCTTTATCATTTTTTATTGTGTCTATTTAATTCTTCTTTCTTTTCTTCTTTATTAGTCTGGCTAGCAGTCTATCTATGTTGTTAATATTTTCAAAATACCAGCTCCAGGGTTGACAGACACCTCATACAGGAGATCTCCAGCTGGCATCAGGCTGTTGCCCCTCTGGGACAAAGCTTCCAGAGGAAGGAGCAGTCAGCAATCTTTGCTGTTCTGCAGCCTCCGCTGGTGATACCCAGGCAAATAGGATCTGGAGTGAACCTCCGGAAAACTGCAACAGACGTGCAGAAGAGGGGCCTAACTGTTAGAAGAAAAACTACCAAACAGAAAGCAGTAACATTAACATCAACACAAAGGACCCCCATACAAAATCACATCTAAACATCATCAGACTTAAAGATCAAAGGTAGATAAATACACGAAGATGAGGAAAAACCAGCACAAAAACGCTGAAAATTTAAAAGACCAGAATGCTGCTTCTCCTCCAAATGATTGCAACTCTTCTCCAGCAAGAGCACAAAACTGGATGGAGAAAGAGTTTGACAAATTAACAGAAATAGGCTTCAGAAGGTGGGTAATAACAAACTCCTCTGAGCTAACAGAGCATATTCTAACCCAATGTAAGGAAAGTAAGAACCTTGATAAAAGGTTACAGGAACTACTAACTAGAATAACCAGTTTAGAGAGAATATAAATGATCTGATGGAGCTGAAAAACACAGCACGAGAACTTCGTGAAGCATACACAAGTATCAATAGCCGAATCAATCAAGCAGAAGAAAGGATATCAGAGACTGAAGATTAACTTACTGAAATAAGGCGTGAAGACAAGATTAGAGAAAAAAGAGTGAAAAGGAATGAACAAAGCATCCAAGAAATATGGGACTATGTGAAAAGACTAAATCCGTGATTGGTTGGGGTCCCTGAAAGTAATGGGGAGAATGGAACCAAGTTGGAAAACACACTTCAGGATATTATCCAGGAGAACTTCTCCAAACTAGCAAGACAAACCAATATTCAAATTCAGGACATACAGAGAACACCACTAAGATACTCCTTACGAAGAGCAACCCCAAAACACATAATCATCAGATTCTCCAAGGTTGAAACAAAGGAAAAAAACGTTAAGGGCAGCCAGAGATAAAGGTCAGGTTACCTACAAAGGGAAGTCCATCAGACTAACAATGGATATCTCTGCAGAAGCCCTACAAGCCAGAAGAGAGTGGGGGATCAATATTTAACATTCTTAAAGAAAATAATTTTCAACCCAGAATTTCATAACCAGCCAAATTAAGCTTCATAAGTGAAGAAGAAATGAAATCCTTTACAGACAAGCAAATGCTGAGAGATTCTGTCACCACTAGACCTGCCTTACAAGAGATCCTGCAGGAAGCACTAAATACAGAAAGGAAAAATCGGTACCAGCCACTGCAAAAAAAACACCATAATATGAAGACCAATGACACTATGAAGAAACTGCATCAACTAATGCGCAAAATAACCAGCCAGCATCATGATGACAGGATCAAATTCACATATAACAATATTAACCTTAAACGTAAATGGGCTAAATGCCCCAGTTAAAAGATACAGACTGGCAAACTGGATAAAGAGTCAAGACCCATCAGTGTGTTGTATTCAGGAGACCCATCTCATGTGCAAAGACACACACAGGCTCAAAATAAAGGTATGGAGGAATATTTACCAAGCAAACGGAAAGCATAAAAAAAGCAGGGGTTGCAATTCTAGTCTCTGATAAAACAGACTAAACCAACGAAGATCAAAAAAGACAAAGAAGGGCATTACATAATGGTAAAGGGATCAACGCAAAGAGAACTAACTATCCTAAATATATATGCAGCCAATACAAGAGCACCCAGATTCATAAAGCAAGTTCTTAGAGACCTACAAAGAGACTTAGACTCCCACACAATAATAGTGGGAGACTTTAACACCCCACTGTCAATATTAGACAGATCCATGAGACAGAAAATTAATAAGGCTATTCAAAACTTGAACTCGGCTCTGGACCAAGCAGACCTAATAGACATCTACAGAACTCTCCACCGCAAATCAACAGAATATACATTCTTCTCAGCACCACATAGCACTTATTCTAAAATCGACCACATAATTGGAAGTAAGACTCTCCTTAGCAAATGCAAAAGAATGGAAATCATAGCAGTCTCTCAGGCCACAGTGCAATCAAATTAGAACTCAGGATTAAGAAAGTCACTCAGAACCACACAACTACAAGGAAACTGAACAACCTGCTCCTGAATGACTACTGGGTAAATAACGAAATTAAGGAAGAAATAAATAAGTTCTTTGAAAGCAATGGGAACGAAGACACAACATACCAGAATCTCTGGGACACAGCTAAAGCAGTGTTAAGAGGGAAATTTATAGCACCAAATGCCCACATCAGAAAGCAGGAAAGACCTAAAATCGACACCCTAACATCACAATTAAAAGAACTAGAGAAGCAAGAGTGAACAAATTCAAAAGCTAGCAGAAGACAAAAAATAACTAACAGCAGAACTGAAGGAGATAGAGACACGAAAAACCCTTCAAAAAATCAGAGAGTGACTTTCAGTTGAAGGACAGAGCCAGACCCAGGTGACCGTACAGGGAAAAAGCTGAGAGAGTGAATATCTAATTTCACTCTTCCCTGTCTCTGATCTCCAGCCCAAATAGAAGCCAGGAGGAGCAGACACCCTGCTGATGAAGCCCAACGAGGTCAGCCTCCCATGACTGAGAGAAGAATGGATTCTGGTTCTGGAGGAACAGTCAAAAGATATGGGCAAAAACTTTGTCACAGTATTGGCCACTTTAAAAAATAGATATATTCCATACTTCTGCAGTGAGATGGGCTGAAAATATATTTGAAGCTGTTATATGAAAAGCCACAAAACCTTTCCTAGCTCCAGCTCCCTGGTTGTAGTTTCATGACTGTGGTTCATATGTTTTATTTTTAAATTCCCTTTTCTATTACTGTTTTAAAATGTACTTTGTCTAAGATATGTATTAAAGGGCCATATTTTATGAAAGTCCATAAGGAGGCCTTCTTTGAGAAATGACATATCCCTTTTTCTTTAACCATCACTCTCATCCCCTCTTTGGCTATGACATTTCCATTGTTATCAGTTGGTGGGAACCAGGCCAAGGATCACAAGAAGCCGGGAATTGCTGACCTGACTGGACTGCCTTTACTCCCCTGCTTTGGAGCACCTGGATCAACCATACACATTTACTGCTGCTTCTGATGATGTGTTTTTACACTGAATGCATTTTTCATGTTGTTTGTTAAAGATATGAAGGGAGAGTAATCGGATGATTCTAATAACATAATTATATTGAGAGAGGACTAAGGGAGAATTTTGGTGTTTGCAAAGAAATTATTTTTAAGTTATCTTTTTTTCCTGTAGGAAGACATCGTGTCCCTACTGCGGGCACTCACGATGATAATGCCTCTGATAATGCCGAAGAAAACATGGTAAGGCATTATTTCCTTTATCAAACAACATACAGTATAAAAATGCTTCTTTAAAAGGGTAATCGAAGTTCTGACTGATTCACATATCATCACGCAAGACTTTTATACAGAAAAAAAAAACAGCAAGGAGGGGTTGCAGGATAATATAGCATGAAAAATATAATTAGACTTTTCCCAATGTCTATAATTAAACAGGCTCTACTTGCTTAAATACATGGTTGTTCTTCTTGTCTCCTATTGTTATTTGTAGAGAAGATCTCCAATGGCATTGTGCATATGAGGGTGAGCCAATGTACTTATGATAGAAGCATGAAACATGGGACTGTATACAAGTGGAAAGAAACACAACTATAATTCACTTGCAAATTATAGTTTGATTGTATACTTCCTTTTTACTGCATTCCTTTTATTATTTACGTGTTCCATTAATTAGAATATAAATAAGGGCTAGGAGTGTGATACACTTGTTTTTCCCACTGTTAAAAACCCTGAAACAGCTAGTAGGGAGATTAAAATTAACTGATAAGACTCAGACTTATTTTGTAATGGTCTCATGGATTTTTAATTACAGATGCAAGCAATAGACTAAAGCTTCTTACCGCCCACCCCAAAACACTACTATCATTAAATATTTAAGATATAAATGGTTATTCTGACTTGAACAACAGACATTTAGAGTCTATTTTTCTCGGTTCTAGCGTCTTTCAGGAAGCGTACAGGAAATGAGAGACCTTGACAACTCATGACAAGCATCGTTAATATCCAGTGACTTCATATCCCCTTTCTGCACTGCAATTCTAGGCAATGGCCTGTCAGACCAGACAGTTCTACCACTGCAAAGACTTGTAACCATTTTCTAGTATCACATTTACTTTTCAAGACATAAGGACCATTCACTGACCCACTACCTGCATTGAGTATAAATGCCCGGATGTTAAGGATTCCAATTTAACTTCGAAAAGAACTGTCTCATGCCTTTACATTCCTGTTCCAGTCAGCCCAGGAGGTTACAGTGAGCTCTCCGCTAAGAATCTGGAAGAAATGCATCACTAGGGGTTGATTCCCAATCTGATCAACTGATAATGGGTGAGAGAGCAGGTAAGAGCAGAAGTCACCTTAGTGGCAAGGTTAAAAACCAGAGCCTGGAAACCAAGATGATTGATTTGACAAGATATTTTTGTCTAGTTTTATATGAATGGTTATATCGAGGTAACCAACTCAATTTGGAATGAATCTTAGGGAGGCCAAAGAGTAAGACTGTCAGTATCTTTAAGATTGCTAGGAAAAAGGGCCCTATCAACATAAGAATCTCTGAAGTTAGGTTACACCTGACCACACGAGGCTTGCATAGTTGATTGACTAGCCGTGAAGATAATTTGAACTCTTCTGGCTCAATTGGCATATTACTAATCAGTCTTCTAATAAATTTAGATTTTCATATAAATTTTTAAGCAAGAAGAGAAGGGAGAGCTCAGCTAATCTAATCTGTTTCCCTTAATTTTAGTCATCAACTTACATAAAAGAAACAGTCTACTCTTAATGCTTGTGAACTTGTCACTATAACCAGGCTTTTGTGTGAGTTGGTAGATCAAGGTTTTGACTCTATAAGAGAAAGCAAATTCTGAATTGTGGTGTAACTGCCACCTGGTCCAATTTTATCATATGACCTCAGTTTCACAATCCTATACCTTGTATGTAGTTAACTCTGTTTTTGCTACCATGTTGTGATGGGTTATCACAAATAGCAAAGTATTAAGAATTCCAGTCAGAATGATGATTATTAAAAAGTCAAAAACAACAGATGCTGGCAAGGCTGTGGAGAAATAGGAATGCCTTTACACTGTTGGTGGTAGTATAAATGAGTTCAACCATTGCGGAAGACTGTGTGGCAATTCCTCAAGGATCTAGAACCAGAAACACCATTTGACCCAGCAATCCCATTATTGGGTATATACCCAAAGGATTATAAATCATTCTACTATAAAGACACATGCACACGTATGTTTATTGCAGCACTATGCACAATAGCAAAGACCTGGAACCAACCCAAATGCTCATCAGTGATAGACTGGATAAAGAAAATGTGGTATAAACACCATGGAATATTATGTAGCCATAAAAAGGAATGAGATCGTGTCCTTTGCAAGAACATGGATGAAGCTGGAAGCCACCATCAGCAAACTAACACAGGAACAGAAAACCAAACCATGTGTTCTCACTCATAAGTGGGAGCTGAACAATGAGAACACACGGACACAGACAAGGGAACATCACACACCAGGGCCTGTTGGGGGCTGGAGAGTGAGGGGAGGGAACCTAGAGGACGGGTCAATAGGTGCAGCAAACCACCATGGCACATGTATACTTATGTAACAAACCTGCACATTCTGCACATGTATCCCAAAACTTAAATTGTTTTTTTAAAAAAGTAACTTACGTATCTTAAAAAAATTCCACTGTGAAGAAAAACTCAATTGAGATAATATTTAAGTGTCTGCCATCTCTGCTTCCCCCTAACCTTGGTTCCTTTTAAAAATTATGTCGTAGTGAAAGAATATGATACTTAAAACTGGATGCATCCCCAAGCTGAAGTTTGACTTTACTGAGTATGTGCCTGGGGTGTGCAGAAACAATAGCATCCTGACTTCAAGATTGGTAATATGACAACAGCAAATTTCTAAGAAAAGGTTTGGGATATAGAGATGTTTCCTGAATATAAACACTGGCTTAATAAAGGATAATTCCAAACTTATTTTTTACTGAAGTTTTTAAAAATTACCATTTCAGGAAAAAAAAAAACCTAGAAAAGTTCCACGTTAAATGTTTTGTGTTTTCTCATTGGGTTGTGACCGATAGTAAGAAGGAGCGACTGCTTTGGATACAGCCTGACACACATCCCTGCTAGTTCACTCTGTGGCTGTGCATCCGCCTCCACCAACCACAAAACTCAAATTTGGTTTGCCTTGCTTAAAATGGTACCCTAATTTTTCAAGAGGATTCACTTTGATCTGTCTGAGCCAACCCTGGCAATTGCAGTCCTCTTGCCACTAGACTGGTTCAGCATAAGAAGGTAAAGAAATCTGTTCCGTAGGCTATAAGGAAAAATACTCCAAAGGTCTGTTTCTGGGAAGGTGTTTCTCCATTTTAAAAAGAGGTTATTGTATGGGGAGAAAATGCTCAGGACTGCTGAAGTCCTCTTACAATGACAAGAGATTCAGACAAGAATGAACCTGGATCCTCTGATACCACTGAGTCCCTGAATGAATCTTCAAGCTACCAATATGAGTCAGGGTTGGATCAGGGAGGCAGAACCGGAGAATGACAGAATAAAGATTTATTATAGAGCTTCAACCTTACACAATTGTGGGTGCTGGTGGAGAAGTCTATGCCAGGCTGCTCCCTCTGCATCTGGTCCTGGGCCTGAAGTCACCGTAGGTTGGCTGTGCATGCAGCGAGGATGAAGGGAAGTCCGTAAGAACAAACAGAACCCATGTCTGCCTCACGGCCTCCACTGCAATGCTGTGGATGATCTCAGGAAAAGCTGGTGCTGGTTGCCATGGAGCTGCACACACACCTGGCCAGGACTCTGCAAAGCTGGAGGAGGAGGCTGGCAGGAGCTGGAAGAGCTGTGGGTCCAGGGAGCTGTCTCTGGTCCCTTCTAGCTCCCCTTTTTGGCCTGGAGTCATATTTTCAAGCTGTCACAATGCTTCGGTCTGTACACTGACCTTATGAGCGTAAAATAGCTGACTTTTGCTTATCAAATTAATGCAACATTCTTTATGACCAACTCCAATCCAGAACCACGAGAGAGACGAATTCCGGGACATGTTCCTCCAGCTGAGCTAAATTGGCACTGCAGAAATCCAGCATATCACCTGTCACTGAGTGTCTTGTGTGGGGTTACCTCCATGTTTAAAGTGTGTACCAGCATATAGCCTACATGTGTGTTGATTAGGAGCGTTTTGCCTACATGTTCAAATTGCCTAACTAACTATGGCTATATTTATATCACAATGCTGAGGAGATTTTATGACTTTCATTCCACCACTGCCGGCTCACAATATACATTCATAGATGTAGGGGTGAATCAAGCCAAAGTTGCCTAACTTCAGCAAAACCCATTCACCAACATGCCCTAGTCCCCATGGAGCGTGACTGGTCTAAGGACATGTATGAATCCTACCCATTAAGAGGAAATATGGACAAAGGATTAAGTATTTATTCATTTTTTAAACATCAGAATCGAAAAGGTTCTTCCATTTATTTAATCTGTCATGTGAAACATTACAAGGTAGTTTACTTGCATTTGAGGATCAAAAAATCCCCATTAACTGTGGAAGCAATGATATTCCCTTTAATTATTTTTCTAATTGCCTTGTTTATATGGTGTGAAAAGCAATTTAAACATGTTTTAAAAAAATGTTTCCAACGCAAGCTAAGTTTTTGGCCATGAAACAGCACCTTCCTTGTACTTCTCCAGCTGTTGTCCTTTCAAAGCAGGGGATACTATTCTTTTTGAACCTGAAAAACAGAATGTCAGTGTGTTCTGTGAATTTCCTGTGATTTTCACAAGTGGAACACATGCCCAGAACCAAGCTGAGTCCTTTCCAGAGGTAAGCAGGCCTTAGCCAACTCTTCATTAACTTCAAAGGGAGGCAGGGAATTGAGACAATTATCTGCATTATAGAAAGCAGACCCGGGTAATTCACCCCAAGGGCATGCTCGGTCACTCTCAATTTTCTGCCTGCCTTGTCTTGCCAGTGAAGACAGCGCCCTCTCTAGCCAACCCCATGAGGAGAAAGATTCTGCAGCCACATCACCACTTTGCTCCCCAGCCCTGACACAGAATTCTTTCAGCAAACCTTTTCCTTGTGTGTATGACAGTTGAGGGATTTTTTTGGCTTTTCTTCTGTGAAGGGGAAACAATTAGTCATTGCACTGCCGAGGAAGGTTTTCCTATTCCTCTCTAGCCTCTCAAAAGCAATTTCTGCTTTACTCACTGTGTTCTTTGTTGAAAAGAACTGTGACAAAGTCGAACGCATGGCATCTGTTTTGGAGGCCCTTCGACCTCCTGCAGCTGAATGCAATTGCAGCACATGGGAAGCACCTCCCTAAACAAGTCATTACATGGGGTTGCTGGCGGGCTCTGCAGAGAAGACCCTAAATCCAGTGCCACAACACTTCACTTCTCAAATTGGGGCCAAAGTTCAAACCTCTTAATGGGCCCTCTCGCATAGGACTTCTCTTTGAGGCAGCTATTCAGACATCAGTAAAAAATTTCTGGAGTCTCTCAATGATTCATATGTCTTATATTTATATCTAAGTATCTTCAATATAACCAACTCTTAGGCTCTCCTTCAAAAGAGATGCTTTTGACCTCCCTTAAGGTTGTATTTATGCATATTATTGGCAACCCTATCAACTTACCTTACAGGGTTACTAGTAATTCAGTTTGGGCCTGGAAAAATTTGTATAAAATAATCAGGAGTCCATGGAACAAAGATGATTTTAAAAAGCACAGATGGATCGGCTCAAAATTTGGAGTGCACGCTTTCCACAGTAGACACATACGTGACTTTGTACCACATCAATATGGAGTTGAAGAGGGAAGATGTTTAAGATTGAGGCAGTGAAGGAAAACAAATGAAAGAGTCTTGCTTTGTAGTTCTCTGCTTTATATTCCTGATTCTGCCCGACAACACAGAGAAATTGGGCTAGTGATGCACCATGTTTAAAAAGAAAATGAAATGATGGTGCCTATGTATGCCAGAAGCTACGCTCAGTGATTCCAGGCAATCTATTAGCTAATATCGTATGATCCAATCTCCTCTGATTCCTTTCTCCTAAAGCCAGACCTCATTTAAAAACTGTGTGTTCCTGGGAAAATTTTAATAAGGAAGCCGAGACTACCTGACCCTACCAAACATTCAGTGCATTGTTCTTTGTCACTCTACCAGTAAAATCAGGGCAATGGCCTCTACCATTAGATTAGAAGAATCATTTCATGGACCAAAGAGATATAAAAAGATCCTTTCTCTGTGTTTTCAGGCAGAATCAGGAATATAAAGCAGAGAACTACAAAGCAAGACCCTTGCATTTGTTTTTCTTCACTGCCTCAATCTTAAATATCTTCCCTCTTCTACTCTATGTTGACATTGTACAAAGTCACGTACGTATCTACTACGGAAAGAGTTCACTCCGAATTTTGAGCCGATCCATCTGTGCTTTTTAAAATCCTCTTCTTTCCATGGACTCCCGACTACTTTACACAAATGAATCCAGGTCCTAAATCTCAGATCCTGCAAGTTAACATGGAAGCATTTGAAAAGTATAAATACAATGTGCATGCCACTCAAATGCTTAGCATTTCATCTACCTGGACAAGTATAATTTAGTAAACATGGGAAGACTTTATTGGAACCCTTTGTTCTTATCTTTTAATAGCTTTTAAAGAGAAAAACGAATTTCTTGTTATACTGGTCCATGCAATGACATCAGTCCTAAACAAACATGATTGAAGAGTTAGAACAGAGTTGAATACCTGCCGTACCTTTTTCCCAAACTCTCTTGCTTTAATCTTGAGTTTATTGACTTGAGATTCTGCCACCTCTGCCCTTTCCTTCACTTCATTCAATTCATGTTGCTGCTTCTTATACTTGGAAAGGTATTGATTGGCTTGTGCTTCCTATAAAAATAATAAAAAAAGAAATCTCCATGCCTATATATAGTCAGGTTTTTTTTTTTTTTTCTGCTCTGACATGAAAAAGTTGAATAATGTGAAAAGAATCTAAACTTCTGAGTATTGAATGGGATATCGTATTTTGGTATGATATATTAGGATTCAGACTTTCTAGCAGGTATAAGATCCATTTTTTAATAACTTTTGTTCCCTGGAAATTCAGAACCTAGTTGGCACTTTTCATCAACTGGATGCAGTAGAGCTCTCGCAGACTGAAAATGTGCTGGAATAACCACAGTTGTCTGTTTTGTCCTGAGTTTAACATCCTATTCTACCCCTGAGTAGAGGGGGCTTGTCTTTAAAATTATATGGGTCAACAGGTAATTATTAGACCTTGAGCTAGAACAGGTAGTATTTTAGGCCAAATCATTGAAATAATCAAAACCCTCAAGAGTTAATATTAGGGATAAATCAATATATATGGCACTTACCAGTTACATTCCCTGTAGTTATAGATACTGACCCAGGGATGGCAAGTACATTTCAATTTATGGTGGTTTTGTCCACAACCATATCCAGGATCATCAAGAATACTGTGAACCATGTTTATGTTTACCCTAGGTTTGGGGATGAGGGAGGCCCCAGGGTGACTACCTTGCCCAAAACCGGCCTTCCCTACATGACACTCCGCTTTTACCTAGCTCATTTCTTGTTGTGCACCTGTTTGGGTGAAACCACAAAGGTAAAGGAGAGAGCTCTGGCTTCCTGGAGGGAAAAGCCACACACATTCTTGCCATGGGTGAGAATTCTAACTTGAGAAAAAAAACTGAGAATGAGCGGACTCTAAGCTGAGCTGGCCCTCTCTGACAAGCTGCTTGCTGAGCTCAGGGCCACAGATCTCCCTTAATCAAAACAACACTGGGAAATCCAGGAGGCTGCAACTTCCCAAGGCACTCACCGCCACCTCGACTTGCTGCTTGTAATTGTGCACTTTTAGCTGAAGTTTATCCATCTGAGTTTGCATCCTGCTCAGATTCTTCTTGTCTTCCTCTGCCTGCAATACATAGGCACGTATGGGAAGGTGATTTAGAGGACCCAACAGTCTACAATGGGGTAGTCTCATGTGGGGAAATAAGGGTTAGGGAACTTTATTAAACATCATCTCAGAGTTGTAATTTTTAATAATGGGTTTAACTCACCCAAGTTCCAAGAAATTCATAAACAGAACTGTCAGCACTAATGGTCATTTATCCTGATCCACCAACCTTTGCTGAAATGGGAGTTAAACCCATTAGGTTCAGTTTGGGTCTGAATGTCTTTCCAGCTCAACCAAGCTATATCTGCCTGAAGCTATATCTGTATACTTAAAATTAGTAGTGAATTATCTACTGTTATATTTTACTTTAAGGTGGTGGTGGTGGGGGTGCATTCCAGATGACGAGCTAAATAAAAAGCTGTATCTTTATTCAGCAGGAATGAAGTGCATTATTATAAAAGCCACATATGCAAAAATGAAAACCAATTGCTCCCCAATCAAAACAACTATTCCCTGAACTTTCTAGTTGACTCTTGGTTTTGAGTAATAAAACTATAGAAAAGATAAATTTTCTGGAATTCTGATGCAGACATCAGCAGAGATAGCAAGGAAGATTCTACAAGCTGTGGGAACCATGGTTGCCTATTCTCATTGCCTCAATTACAATCCAGCCTCAGGCTGGAGAAAGGAAATCTGGTGGGATAATGTTTCTCAACTGTGCTCCACAGAGCCTTTGGTATTCCAGGGAGAGAGGAGCTAGAGGCAGGCAGGTAGATAGGGCTCTGCCTACCCCCTCTTTCCTCATGTCCCTTTAACTGGAGTATTTCCACACTGGAGCTACTGAACTTTTCAAAGTAAGAAAATACCTCAATTTGCTCAGGGTGGAGAAGCTGATTTAATCAAGAAAGATCTACTGCTGCTTAAAATTTTTTTCTGGCTCCATTTGACCTATTCCATCAAGTATGAACTTTTTTGGCAGCTTTAATGTTCACCCTACTTACCTTCTATTCCCCCCACCACCACGAACCCATTCCAACCAGGTCACATTCTCCTGTTTCCGCAGAGCTCCCCTGCTTACTCTGTCCTCCTTAGGTTTAGCCAAGCTGTTCTCATCATCTGGAATGCAGACCCCCCCACACACACACCACCTTAAAGTACCATATAAAAGTAGATATTAATTACTAATTTTAAGCATCAGGAGACAGGGATGAATATATATTAAAGAACCTAGTTGGGGAACTGAGACAAGTCTGGTTCAAATAAAATCCCTTCTTTGTTTTCATTTGCCTATCCCTCGACTTCTCAGGTTTATGAAATTCAAAAAATTTGTAGCATTATGTGCTTACAGTAAATTATAAAATCAACACAAGTTTAATTGCTAACAATCAGTTTACTGAGAGGAGAGTAAATTGGTGGTAAAGGAGGCCACACAGAAGAAAACTGAAAAAAGCTAGAAGTGGTTGCTGATGTTCCTGATGTCCCTCCCACATGGGAAGGCAAAGCCACTGATGTTAGGCCTAGGTTCCCATCTTAGCTATGGGGCATTGAGTAACTGGTGGCCATGGCTATGCACGTCCTAGATTTCCCATCAAGAAAAGAACTTGCCATCCAGCTGTAAGAAGTGCCGTTACCTGATAATCTCCAACTGTAGTGCCTTTGAGACCTGCCACGGCATTAGCATTGAGGCCATACACTTCCCAGGCAGCCCCCAGGCAATGGCTGGGCACAGTGAAGTCACTAGTGTCTGGCCATTTCTGCCCAATGTGGGAGTCCTTTCTGGGCTATCTTCGTGCTGGATGCTTGCCCAGAGCTGCACTACAGTCTGACACTCTTCCCATCCCCTCTTCCTCCCTCAGCCTCCTTTCATGTCTCTGCCCCATCCTGCTTGCTTGCATCTCCATCTTTCATAGATGTCACTTCTAATAGATCCCTTGTACATCTAACTCTATCCTGGCATTTGGTTCCTAGAGAACCCTCTCAACACAGCAACTTAACCAGATTGTATTTCCCTATCCCTAAAAATGATACTACATTCTTGACTAGATGTGTAAAGATTAAATAATATCTACACAGATTCCTAGATGTAGGAGGTAGTTGATGGTAGAACTGAGTAGGTGGGTGGAGAGTGAGGGGAAGACGAACTATCTTGACCTTCTATAGCAACTACAAGTACCTAATCTTATGTTCTGCTTTATAGCACATTTTTCTAGGTGCTGGAGAGAGAAAATAGGACAAGTTTCCAAATGCTAGGGGGATATAAAGGAGAGGATAAATGCGGCATGGGGACCAGTCATAGAACTGCCATGGAGCGGGACCACACTTGACTCCTTTCCGGTAGCAGAATCTTCCCAGAGGACTTCTCCTAAGAAAATGATATTTGCGTCCCTTTCAAAATGACATTTTTAATTGCACCTAGGAATGGGCTATCACCAAACACCCTGCCTCCTTGTCCTGGTGGTTATTTTGATGATTGAAATGACTCAGCATTAACCTTGAATATTTCAAAATCAAGTACCAGGAAATGTGGAGTGTCCTCTAATGTCTTTTTAAACTGACAGGGTCTAGCCTAATAGATATTAGCTGATTTGATGGCAGAAAATAGGCCTATATAAGCATTCTGTAGACACTTGGAAGAAATTAATAAATGCACCTCATTCTAGTACATGAGAAACACTAGGATTATTACAATGAAGAAACAAGGGTAATGCACAATGGAACAAGAATGCATTCTTTGGGACAATGAAAACCAATAAAATATGTAACTTTGGTTTTTTGTTCTATAATGAAGTTGTTTACAGAATAAAACAATAAGAATAATCAATAGGAAAATAAAAAGAAAAATCCAGACATTAAAGCAGCATTTCACACCATCAACATGGGTGGTTTCTCCACCCTCCTCAAAAGAAGAGTAGAATAGCAAACTTTTAAGTTCCCAAGGTGTTTACCTACTTAGCCATACATACCATGGGCCCACTTCTCAGTGGCTTTGATATACCTAGCATGGTCTAAAGAAGTGTCAGACTAACTCATCTTACAAAAGGAATCACTTAATAATAAAAGAGCTGTGCAAGTCACTCATTTCGTCTTAATTAGCCCAAGATGATGCTTCTGAAGTGCTGTGCTTTCTTATCTATCCTTCCTGCTGCAAGGGAAGAAGACTTTGACATCTTTAACAACTCAGCCTTAGTACAACCAGAATCAGTACTAAGCAGATCTTGCATTGGCTTTGTCAAGGAAGCTGTAAAAATGGGTGCCTAAAACGAATTTGTCTTTGTATTGGAATAAGCTATCATGTGCAGTGTGAGAGAGCTGGGATAAGCTATCATGTGCAGTGTGAGAGGGCTGGAAAGTGACTTATAACATCTGTGTTCAACAATGGAAATCACACATCTACTGTGTGACAGGGGGATGCCAGACCCTAGAGGGGAGAACAATACAGTGCCTCTGCTATCAGAGAATCTATGTTGGCTGCATTAGAAAGAAAAAGGAAGCAATGATTGAAAGTGAAAAATGTAAATGATGATATTTTTACTTTAGAAATGCATTAGTTACTTGTAAGAAGTCTGCCCACCTCTTTTCAATTATTGCTTGAGACCAATGTTAGTCAACAGGTGAGATTCAGAAAGCTTCAGAGGTCTCTCTTTAGTATTTTGTTTCCACCTGGCACTAGCAACAGTGTCCTCAGTGGCCTTGAGTGTTTGTGCAACCAGAAAATAGGAGTGGAAATGCACCCCGCTCCAATTGAGTCAGCATCCCATGTAACCTGCCAGCTGGGTAGCCACCCCGAGCCTCTGCCATTAACTTCATTTACACATTGTTCTCACTCAGCCACTCACAGGAAGGCATCTTTATGAAAGCACTGCAAACACTATGTATGAAAAAATCCAGATGGTATAAATAGCTTTTCACTTCTAATTGCAACTTGCCGCTCACATTTTGTTTCCTGAGAGCTCTGAAAAGACTGATCCAAACCACTAATAGCACAGGAGCTCTGGGAGGGTGAGTCAGTGTCTACTGCTGAAGGAGAACAAAGATGAAGAGAGAACTGCAGGAGTCCCAGAAGGCCATTTCAGGCTTGAAGGAGCACTTTTCTGCAGGGTAGCGCCCAACCAGCCAAACAGGGAATGGTTTGGTTTCCCGGAGTACCTGATAGGTCAGCTCTTTGATGCATCGCTCAAGTCTGCGGGCTCCCCTCTGGGCCTCTGCACTGCGACGGATTTCACCCTCCAGTTCACCTTCCAGCTCACGAACCTGCAACCAAAACGTGACCTCAGACCACACGCTGCCAGCAAGGCTGGCCTTCTATTTGCCAACTGGCACAATCACTTGAAAGACAGCAAAGTGTCAAGGGAACATGCACACACCATTTCTGGTAGTACTTAGACAGGACAGTGTCTCGGGAAAACTCTCTCGCCAAAAGTGAGATCTTTTATGGATTCATAAAAGAACTGTTTAGACTGAAATATGTGAAAGGCGAATTCACACAGATATGAGAAGCTTTTTTCTTGAATTGCAAAATCACACCCAAAGTGTATGTATGAATGTATATGTAAGTATAGAGAGTAAGCAATGTGTAGCCCACTTGAGGATTTTGTCAACATAATACCTAATCTTCAGCTGCTTTCTCTACATCCAGCTCTGACTCTCTAAAGAAATCGGACGCTGAGTTTGTCACATGTATGTCACCCACAACCCTACAGTCCCGCTTTGTGGGAGAGCTATCACACAGACAAACTGCCTGCAGCCTTATAGAGTTACACAAACGAGCTTAACATTCATTCAACGCAGGTGCCTACTACATACCACACCCCAGTGCTAGGATACAGCAGTGAACAAAACAGACAAAAATCTCTTCCCGGAATTAGCATACATTCTAATGAGGGGAAGCAGACAGACAAAACAAAGTAAAATGTAGGCTATGTTTGATGGGGACAAGTGCCACAGAGAGAAATAAGGCAGGAGAGGGACTAGGGAGTTGATGTTGGCTGCTCCCCCTGGCTGGGGTGCCCAGGTATCCTCTTTTTCCTGCTTTCTCCTTGAGGCCAGTGCCAGCTTCTCCAAGAAGCCTTCCTGAGGACGGGAAGGCCAGTGCCCTGAGGCATGAATGTGCCTAGCGCACCGGACCCCACCTCTTACTCCCCACTGGAGCCATTCTTCCCTCCCGTCCCTCCTCAGACAGGTGCAGTGTGAAGGGAGGGGAGCAAGTGTGCAACTTCCTTGTGGATGAAGCCCATTTAAAGCAATCTTCTGACACCTGTCATACAGGAACCTGACACAGTTCTGTCTGTCGG
This sequence comes from Piliocolobus tephrosceles, assembly GCF_002776525.5. Lineage (NCBI taxonomy): Eukaryota > Metazoa > Chordata > Mammalia > Primates > Cercopithecidae > Piliocolobus > Piliocolobus tephrosceles. The sequence continues at coordinate 2,793,100 of NW_022300975.1, read as the reverse complement.
GACGTGAGCTCTTACAGGCCCTTCTACTTTTTTTTAAGCACTTGTTAAGAATTTTGGGGGGAATTAAAGTGATTAAAACACTTTGGGGAAAAACTGCTCTACTAAAGCAAATCCTAGACACCATGTAATTCCACCTGTAAATACTATTGGATATCATTCTAACAGGTAATGATGGTACCATGGTTGTGTCTTTAAGAATATTAACCATAATTCCTTAGTATTATCTGATATTAAGGAGTTCATCGCTAGTCATTACTACTGAGTTATCACTGGTTCTAGGCCATAATAGTGAACAAACAGCAATTGAAAATAAAATCTGGAAATCTTAGAATTGAGTTGGAAAAAACAGTTTCGTGTATTTTTTAGGGGAAAAATGCATACTTTTAAATGTTATACCTATATGCCATTTCTCTTATACCAAAAATCTTGGTTCTTATATATGTCATTGGATAAACAATGGTCTTACTGCTAATAGCAATTAAATGTTGGTATTTTGAGGTTATAAATGTATGGTTTTAGCCATTCTCTTGTTATTTTGTCCTTATATTGAGGGATGTATGGACAAAACATTATGTTTAAAGGTCACTGAGAATAATTCTTACTTGTGTATGTTTAATGCCCCCAATTTAATATATCGTTAACTTCATTTGCTTCCACTGGTGTTAAAATTTTAGGGACTGCTGAGTTTTTTTCTTTGACTTAAATTTGTTTTTTTAATTATAAAGTATGCAAATGATTTATATGATTTTCCAATCAAAACAACTAAACAAGGCACATTATGAAGGTCCGACTGTCATCTCTGTGTTATCCTCTTATAGATAGTCATTTTTATTTTTCTGATTTATCCTGTTACCATTTCATTTTGAAAATACAAGCATATGTGTACACCCTCATATTCCCCCACTTTCTTGAACAAAAGGATATACGCTTTCCACATTGCCCTCACTGTATGACTGTATGGAGGTCCCCGAAATGTACTTTGATATTCCATTGTATGGGTATACCATAGATGTGCAAAGGTGACACCTTATTTTTCAGAGGCCCTTTTGAACAATCGAATCCTAGTTGAATATTCTTTCCATTCTTGTAGCATTTATCATATGCCTTGTCTGTAGTCATTAAAATGGATTCAATAATTTTACAAATCTTATTTTCAAGATGAGTTACTACTTGTTTTTAAGCTCCCTGAAGGCAGATACTACTTCATTTCTATCAGTCCTTACTGTATCTTCTCTGAGTCTTTCTTGATCATTGATTTTAGTTTGTTTTCCCTCTCCTTTGTCTGGCTGTCAGAAAATGGGCATTCTCTGCAGAGGAAATAACAGGAACAAAGGCACAGAAGCAAGATTGCCAGAGGTGTGTTTGGAAACACCAGGTAGCCCTGGAGTGAGAGCCTGGAGCTGGTGAGGTGAGCAGGAAGAGCTGTATTGTTAATTAGCAGGAGGGAAGTCAGATTTCATCCAGTCCAAGGAAAGTCCTATGTGCTCACCCAAAGTCAAGCAAAGAATGAATGCATATATTGAGATCTGACACTCTTAAAGATCTGAAAGTGCTAAAAGCAAAAGTGATAAAGGGTATGTGTGTTGAGGGGCAGATCTGGTGTCACATTCCAGGACAAAGAGGTCTTGAATTGGGGACTGTCAAGCCCTCATGATTACCCAGACTCCTACCCTGGATTCTAGTTTCTGGATTTGTTTTCTACTCTCCATCAGGGCTGTCTGTTCAGCTTCAGCCAGCCTTTTCTGTAAGTCTGTAATTGTCTGCTCCATATTTTCTCTCGTCTTTTCCAAGTGGGCAATGGTATCTTGCTTCTTCTTCAGTTCTTCTGACAAGTTTGCTGCCTGGGGTGGGGGAGAGGGTGAAAAAGGGACTGAGCTAGTGCAGCAGTAAATTGATCTTAACATTTTGACCCATGATCTTCAGTTCCTGGTCTGACTGGCTGCTGCACCTTGCCTCTGTATATGTGATCTCTTCCCATGATAATCTCCCTAACCACTACCACCCTCGAGTTTGTTAACAGTAACGCAATAGAGACAGCAGTAGCTACAGGAGAGAACAGGGTAAGGAGTGGTGGAAACAGACCAAAGATGAAGAACCATATGAACATTATTATACAACACCTGTATTAAAAGAAAGATGACCAACTGAAGCAACGGCTTTTAATTGAATAAAGCACTGGGATGATTGATTATTGAATAAAGTAACTAGTTTCACATTAATGAACCAGGAAAGATATGGAGAAGTGCCTACAAAAATCTATTCACATCTCACTTCTATAATTCTGTGATTCACTACACAAACAAGTTTGGCTCCAGGAATTTGGCAGTAACAGATGCTCTCACTGCCAATAATCTGGCATGAAAAAGGTTAATTGTAAAGCCTGCTCTTGGCTTTGGCTATGTGTACGAGGGCTTGGTGTCTCGATGCAATCGTTAAGGACTGTTTTGAGAATCTCTAGGTACATTTAATGTAAGAACATGGCCCTCACAGCCAAAGCTTTTCTGTCTATCAGGTTACCAACCATCTGTAGAATTTAAGTGTGAGACTTTCATGCAGATGGTGAGGGCAAAGCATGAATTATGTTCCGTGATGTGGGGTTGGGACTCAGAGTTAAACTGTGGGAGGTTTGGAGGGTGGGTCAGAGATGAGTTCACTTTTCAACACACTGTCAAGAAAATCTTATCAAGGCAAGATTAAGCAGAGAGCATCTTCATAATGTACGATTGCATAAATTTATCAAACAGGAACAGCTATTTTTATTCCTTTCTACCTATGTGGATTTTCATAAATGTTACACATATTTGTTCCCTTGGCCATCAAACGTCTTCAAGGTTTCACACACCTCGTTTTCATCAGAGATCAGAATAATTGCCTTGACACAAAATGGATGAGTGATAGGCATGGTTGCCCATTCTTAGAGGGGGCTGGATTCTACAATGATTAACTGATTGGGATTTGGTGCAATGGTTTTGTTTAGTTCCCCAAGTGTTAAATAACTTGAGCAAATACATACATAAGCTCTTTACCTCCTTTGAATTTTAAAATGACTAATGTAAAATATAATCAAATGTCCTGTCTCCTAGTTTAACGGGGGGTGGGGTGGGGTGGGGGGGATCTGCTTCCCTTCATGTGGGAGGATCAGGGCTGTTGCATGTGGTTGTGCATTTGATGGGCTGCACAAAAGCTCTTGATGGAGAAGGGGTGAGCAGAGACAGAAACCAAGCCGGAGCCCCACTCTGCAATGGGACCTTCAAAGCTGAATCTGCCACACACAAACCTCCCCCTCCACTAATACCTTTCTCCCAGTGGTACCTTCCGCTAACCATGCCCTCTGAGAGAAGTGCTGCATCTGCCCACAGGAGGTACCCAGAGGGTGGCCTTTTTTCAGTCCCTACAAAGGTTCACCAAGGTTGGCAGCCAACTCTGAGTTCAACATCATTTAGGAAAATCACTGCCATCAACAACTGGAAAATAAAGAAGGTATGGCAGCCCTGAAACTCTTTTTTACCAACCTGATTTTGCTCTTCAAGCAGTAGTACAGGTTGTAAAAAAAAAAAAAGTGAATTAAGCATTCTTTCCAAATCATCATCATAAAACTGTTATAGACCCTAGGAAAAATAGCTTTTTGTAAGGAAACACAGAAAGAATTGTTTCTAGACACTAGATATATTGATTCACAAATGAAAAGTGGCTTAACCGAAACAAAAGAAGACTCCTGCTTTTATAAGGTTTTGCTTATAGCAATCAACTGCTCCTTTTCATCACCAGGGTATGTTAGTGGGAGGAGCTAATTGGCCTAATTTTTCAAGATGAGAATAGGGAGGCAGAGAGGTCAGACTAACCTCCTCTTGGCTGTATGGGAAATCAATGGAATACTTTTTGGCTGCAGATGTGCCCCTGCCCCTTGGCCACTGCACCACTGAACTCTGGGAGAGAGGATTGAGTAGGTGGTCAATGGACCCACCTCAGTGGCTGCCTTCTTGGCCTTCTCTTCTGCATTTTGACACTCCTGCACCACCTCTTCAGCTTCTTTCTGCATCTGGGCAACATCAGCCTCCAGTTTCTTCTTCTGGCTGAGGAGGCTTGTGTTCTAAAGAAAAGCAGCATTCCTGTTAGGCAAGTAAAAGCCAGCAATGTAAATGCAAGCTGGGCTGTTCAGGACATGCAATGGGAGTCAGCTCTGGCCAGAAGCAAATTTTATCATAGTGAGCCATATCCCCAAAAGGCTTTTGCCATCAAACTTGAATGGAAGGGATTTCACCCATTAAAAGTTCAGGACTAAAGAGATTGCAGCCTGAATCAGAAGGGAGGAATGGTATCTAGATAACCCACAAGCCGCAAACATGTGCTTGGTTTTCAGTGGGTTGAGGAAATGTTTCTCTGCCATTTGCTTTTGGATGTGGTAGAAACAAGTGTTCTAGAGCAGAAGTCGGGGTCAACTGCAGACATCTGAGGGGCAGAGGTTGGGGAATAAAAATTGTAACTCCCAGTATGCTGCTCCAGAAACAAAAAAAAAATCATTCCTCTTCTTTTTCTACTTCCCTTCTTATCTTACTTTACAGTGAGGAGGTGGGGAAAGTAGTTCAGAATAAGCCTCCTCCTCTAGCCCTTAGGTACCCTCATTACCACGGAGGATTCTTTGTGTTCTATGGTTGGTGCTGCCCTAATTCTTTCCTTCCTGAGTTGTGACACTAGCGGTCAAATATCCTTTTGCTGCTATTTGGTCTGTGTTTGAAGCACAGCTTTTCTGAGGGTGTGAAAACTCACAGTGTATATAAAAGGCATAGGCTTTCTATTTTTTTTATTTCTCCTTTCACTTTATCCATTTCACATTCACTTGCCTCTGGCTAGTGCCTTTCTCAGTAGCACGATGAAGACCTGGAAATAGAAAGATATGCCAGGCCAGGTGTGGTGGTTCAGACCTGTCATCCCAGTACTTTGGGAGGCTGAGGGGGGTGAATCTCTTGAGCTCAGGAGTTTGAGACCAGCCTGGGCAACATGGCAAAATCCCGTCTCTACCAAAACTTTTACCAATAATAGCTGGGTGTGGTGGCATACACCTATGGTCCCAGTTACTCGGGAGGCTGAGGTGAGAGGATTGCTTGAGCCTGGGAAGCGGAGGTTGCAGTGAGCTGAGATTACACCATTGCACTCCAACCTGAGTGACAGAGTGAGACTCCGTCTCAAAAAAGAAAAAAAAAAAAAAAAGAATGATATTCCAGCATCACTGGTTCTATCTACCCCACTTTCTCTATGGCATGAAGCATCTTTATCAAGACTGCCATCTTTTGTCCTTATGGAGAGCCAGGCCCTGGATACCTCCAAGATTTCCACTGCCATGGCCTGAGAGATGGGGTGGAAATAATTGTATTTTCCTGAAGTGTTTTTTGGATGCTCACAGCACAGACCCCATAGAAACTATTTCTTTGTAGAGGAAGGTACAAGTACAAATACCAATTTGTTTGTACATAGAATCATTTAAAATTTGCTAGGGAGACAAGGGCTTAAATCTTTGCAAACGGAATTACTCTCTAATTTGTTATTTTTATTTTTTTTAGGAGAAAGGGAGTTAGGGGGTGTTTTGCAGAAAGGTAATCTAGACTGTCACAGCTCAGGTTTGAAAAAGGCACTTGTAATCAGTCAAAGATAAGTTTAGCCTCATATGTTAGTCCTAGGTTAGAGATCTGGAAATGCAGCAGGTAGCTAAGAAGGCTCCCTAAAAGGTTCAATATGTTTTGCTTGATAATGTTCTAGTAACTGCAAGGTGCCCCAGCATGGTTTAGGTTGGGGAGAGGTCCTTGTGAATAATATAATATCACCTAGACCAGTGCTGGTCAAAAGGTAGTCTTTCTATGAGCAGTAGCACCTGAGAACGTGTTCACTTTCTAGGTCCCAATGCAGAGCTTCTGATTTAGTGGATCTGGGGTGAGATCTGAGAATTTACATTTTTTGTGTTAGGGATTCTTGTATGTACACATCAAGTTTCAGAAACTCTGCCCTAGAGACCAGGTCTCCCCTGCCTAATTTTCTTCTTCCCCAAATCCTCTCCTCTCTATGCATGCTTTTTCTCTAACTGATCCTCATCTCGCTCTAGGCTAGTGATTTTGCATCATATTGGATCCCACTGGTGCATTATTATGTATGATATGCATGGCAAATGATTTGTTACCAATAGCAATTAAGTACTATAGACAGTGGTCCCCAACCCTTTTGGTTTCATGGAAGAAAATTTTCCCACAGACCAGGTAGGGGGGTTGGGTGGGGGAATGGTTTGGGGATGAAACTGTTCCACCTCAGATTATGAGGCATTAGATTCTCATAAGGAGCACGCAGCCTACATCTCTCACATGAGCAGTTCACACGAGTGTTTGCGCTCCTATGAGAATCTAGCGCTGCTGCTGACCTGACAGGAAGCAAAGCTCACTCCCCTGCAGCTCACCTCCTGCCATGCAGCCCAGTTCTTAACAGGCCCCAGACCTGTACTGGTCTGTGGCCCAGGGGCTGGGAAGCCTTGCTCTAGACAGTGGATGAGTTACTTTTTTAAAAGTCTATAGTCCATTTTATAAGAATCCAACTCATTGTATTTAAACTTTCTTGAAGAAGAAAAAAAATGTTTGAGTTAGCCTGTTGGGAATGATCTATAACCTACAGACTATTTGTTCTTTACCACATGGTACCCAGATGGGATTGTGTCATACACAGGGGAAAAAAAGTCAAACTATAGGCACAAACTAATTGCAACATCTTTCAACAGGCACATTTCTGGTTCATACTTTCTTTTATCCAGTATTTTTCAGTAGGGGACAACTGGCATTCTGGAAGGCACAGTTCCTTGGGATATCACCTTGAAGGAGTTTCGGTATCTCTGGACCCTACTCACTCAATGCCAGTGGTATTGCCCAGTCACTGTGGCAACCAAAATGATCCCACAGATAGTTCTGAATGCCCCAGAGTGTAGCAGTTCTGCCCTTAGGTGCTTTAAACTGTCCTTCACAATAATCACCAGAGTAAAACTTCCCAAAATGCAAATCTGATAACTTCACTCTTAGCTACTCAAAATTCTTCAGTGGATCTCCATGAGCTGCAAGACAAAATTCAAACTCCATCAGTCTCAGGCTCAGGGTCCCTGGTGACCTGGCCCTACCTATCTCAGCATGATTTCTGCTCCTTCTGGCTATCCAGCCAATACCCTAGCATGTTAATTTCCCTTAGACTCATAAACTCCTTCCCCCCACACCCCATGCCTCTGCCCTTGACTTTTCTCTCTACCTGGCTGGCTTCTTAAATGTCCTTCATGACTCAGACGAAGCATACTGTGCATCTACCTAACTCTTGGATTGTCAAGGAAGGCCTTCTGTAGGGGTGTGCTTGCTCTATCATTATACTCTTAGCAGTGTACTACAATTGCTTAGTTCAATCTTCATTTTTTTAGGACAGTGGAGACATTCTGTGTCTACGTCACCCATACCAGTCCAGGTTATGGGGGGGTGCCCTACAAACACTTATCACACAACCCATTTACTGTAGATGCTTGTCCTGGAAACTATGGCTTCTTCTGATTCTAGGAGAAAGAGAAGGATTTAAGAATTCTTGCTTCATGTCACTTACATAACCTTCCATTAGAAGCCAGAGTCTGGACAGCGTATCATATCTGTCAGCAGCCACTCAGAATTGTCACGGCTTTCCTGGCTCCAAGGCAGGAGCACTGTTTTAATTCTGGGATGCTGGGGAAGCACATGGCTTAGAGAGAGCAGGAGAACCAGGAGCAGGAGTGGTTCTGGAACATTAGGGGATGCTCATCCCTCCCTCCCTAGCATCCTGGCTGTGGATGCCCTGACAATCCATTCTTCTGGCATAAGGCTTATTGTTATGGGTTGAATTTTGCCTCTCTCTCTCTCTCTCTCTCTCTCTCACACACACACACACACACACACACACACACACACACACACAAAGATATGTTGAAGTCCTAACCCCCAATTTATCAGAACGTGACCTTATTTGGAAATAGGGTCTTATTTTGTTTAAAAGGAAACTAGAAAAAGGGAAGTAGTGGGGTAAACGAGTTAAAATGAGGTCATTAGGGTAGAACTTAATCAAATATGACTGGTACCCCTATAAAAAGTAGCAATTTAGACAGCAACAGACCCTCGCAGGGGGAAGATGCTGTGAAGACACAGGGAGAACACCATGTGAAGGCAGAAGGTTGGAGTGATGCATCCATAAGCCAAGGAATAGCAAAGATTGCCAGTAAGCCACCAGAAGCTAGGAAGGGGCAAGGAAGTATTTCCCTACAGATTTCAGAGGGAGCATGGTCCAGCTGACACTTTGATTGCAGGTTTTCAACCTCCAGGAATGCGAGAAAATAAACTTCCGTTGCTTTACACCACCCTGTTTATGGTACTTTGTTATGGCAGCCTGAAGGAAATAACATACTTGGGAATAAATGAAGAGTATGACTGTGGCTCTGCTGCATAGCCCGTCCCTGTGCTTCACAGGCACATCCAAGACTTAACAGGGCGACTGTGCATGGTCCAAGGCTGCAACTGCATGGTCCAAGTGTGGGAACCACTGCCTTCAGCCAACTGGCCCAGCTAATACGGAGAGTATATGGGCCCCACCTGGGTATAGAAAAGACTGATTCTTTCTGTTGCTTCCAGGAGCTCTTCTTCTGACAGCCTGCGGCCACGCTCTGTCTGCTCTTGCAAGGACCTTAGATCCTCTAGTTCAGACTGAAGAAGAGAGTTGCGCCGCTCAGCCACAGCCACCTGCTCCTTCAGATCACTGTTCAGTTGTGTGCTGTCATCCAGCTGCATCTGAAGGTCCTGTGAGAGAAAAGATGGGCCTGGAGTACAGATCCCTCTGAGTTCAACATATACTATGCACCTATGTATGCATGCTCTGACCATAGTTCTACGTATTTAGACGTAAGCATGCTCCTTCTCTCTGGAAAGATTGTATTTGTTGTCCTCATCTTTATTGCTGAACACAACAATCTGTTGCTTAGTTTGCTTCCATAAGCAGAAACATTTTCCACCCCTCCCTACCCCATCTTACAGTTTTAAAATACCTTGATTTGAATCTGAAGCTGGCCCAGGGATTTGGTTGCCTCTGACACCTGCCGGTTGGCACAGCTAAGCTGGAGTTCCATCTCATTGAGGTCCTCTTCCATCTTCTTCTTCAGCCGGGTAGCCTCAATTCTGCTCTTAGCTTCAGAATCCAGAGTAGACTGCATGGAGTCAATGGTACACTGCTGTTTCCTCCTAATTTGAAATAACAGTTGGAGTGGGGGAAATGATACATCCAGATTAATCAAATTCACCTGCTATGTTTAAAACAGTACAAGAAATAGAAAAGATAAACTAAAATCCAAGAAAAATTTTAAGTAACTAACAAAATGAGTCTAAGGTCTTTTATTTTAAAAACAGAGAGAATGAGAAGTTAGGTTAGTGAGTATATGTCCTCCATAATGGACTAAGTAAGGTTTCCAGACCAACTTCCCTGCAGAATCCTGGAAAATACAAGAAGCTTTTCAAGGTTCCTGTGAGGCAGCTTTAGTCTCATCTGATATCCCATAAAGGATGATCTAGGGCAAGCACCTGGGTTTCCTGTGGTGGCTAAGGATGAAGGAAGGATGCTCTTTCAGACAGCCATAATATTTCAACTACTTTCAATGGTGAAAAATATCTGAACAAGGCAGGAAAAAGCCATTCAGGTTGGAACAATTCCTGAGATGCAGCAACACTGCTACAGTAGCCTGGAGACATAACTCTCCTAGAATAAAATGGTTATCTTTCTCTAGGAGTTTGAGGGTACACCCAAGGATTGGCTGACAAAACCAATTGTGTGATACTGAATTACTTTAACACTTTAAATTCCTTCCTAAGAACAAAAACTAGAACTAAAAACGTGTTTGCAAAGTGACAGAAAACAATAGCTATGTGTTTAGGAAGGCCATTAAAAAATAAAAAATTGAGAGAATCCATGGGAATTTTTATTTCCCAAACTGTTTGCAGTTAGTTTGGAACATAGTGACTAGATTCTGGTAAATGCACTGTGGGCAGTAATGAAGTTTACCATTCCAGGGCTGGCCCCTAGAAATGTTCACTTGTGAGTTCCTGCACTCTCCCTTCCCCCTTTCTGCCAAACTTGATGGCCACATACAGAAGATCATGGAATCACAAGACGGAAAGAACCTGGGTCTTTCAATGACTTTGAATGTTATTGACTCACTCTTCATCCTACCTCACAATGGCCTCAAACATAGGCAAAAATAAACTTCTATTTGTTTTAAGTCACCAAGATTTGGTGAATGTTAGGACAGTTTAACTACTATAATAGACACATGCCCTGTTAAGCTCAATTCAGGAAACAGGGACCTGGTGCTGGACAGATAATAGAGAACAGAGAAGGCAAAAGCCTTTCTATTCTTCTTTCTCATAGAACCTATCTGCACAAATTAGATTAGATCAGAATTCGATTCCATGTTGAATTGTCATCAAGTCAGTGTCCTAACCTCTGTGAGGTCGATCAAGAAAGCATACAGGCCGAGCGCAGTGGCTCATACCTGTAATCCCAGCACTTTGTGAGGCTGAGGTAGGCAGATCACCTGAGGTCAGGAATTCGAGACCAGCCTAGCCAACATGGTGAAATCCCGTCTCTACTAAAAATACAAACATTAGCTGGGCATGGCAGAATGCATCTGTAGTTCCAGCTATTTGGGAGGCTGAGGCAGGAGAATCACTTGAACCCAGAAGACAGATGTTGCAGTGAGCCAAGTTCATACCTCTGCACTCCAGCCTGGCTAACAAAGCAAGACTCTTGTCTCAAAAAAAGAAAAAAAGGCATACGACCTACAGGGGGAAGAGAGGGGTCAGAGCTTGAAATTGGTTGACAGGTGGAGGTACTACTTTTCATGACCCCCATTCTGCCCATTGGTGAGGGAGGCCTTAGAAGCAATTATGGAAATGTATAGAAAATAACTCTGTCTGACTCCAGAGTCCAATGTGAGCACCTGTCTTCTGCCTGTCCTTAGGCTCTGGGCTTTTGTTCAGCTTCCAGATCAGAATCCTACAGGGATCCCAGTAGGTAAAGTTAATATGGACTTCTAGGGACTGCATTATGTCCCCCCCAAAATTCATATGTTCTTACTTTACCCCCAAGACTTAAGAATATGACTATATTTGGAGATAGGGCCTTCAAAGATGTAATTAAGATTAAATGAGGCTGTTAGGATGGGGCCTTAATCCAATGGGACTAGTTAGTGTCCTTATAAGAAGAAGAGACACGGGGATGCATGTACACAGAGGAAAGAACAGATGAGGATGCAGTGAAAATGTGACCATCTGCAAGCCAAGGAGGGGCATTGGGAGAAACCAAACCTGCCAACACTTTGATCTTGAACCTTTAGTCTCCAGAGCTGTAAGGAAATACATTTCTGCTGTTGAAGCCACCCATCTGTGCATTTTGTGATGACACCTGTAGTAAACCAGGACAGGGATGCTCACACTCCACATCACCAAAAGCTGTCAAACGCTTATCTGTCCTACACTGGGAAACTTTCATTTTTGCCACAGTTGACATTCCTTACACAGGAACACTGAAGCATCCTTAGCCTGGTGTCAAAATCCTCTGTACAGAAATACATTCTACTTAAGCAGGCAAACTGCATGTTTTAAACTGCACTTTTCCCACAGTTGTTTATGAAACTTCATGAGTGCCTGAAGACAAGTAAAAAGTGAGATGGTTTAAGAGGCATGAGTATAATACAGTCCTGGAGAATGGCTGCTAAACAATCAACACATTTCATACAGAGTCAAGAAATCTTTAAAATGAAAACTCCCTCAAGTACATTCTTTAAGAAAAATGATGCATTCAAGACCAAGGGCAATATAGGAAGGAAGAAGTACCTTCTTTTTCCTAAATGTGAAATACAATTTAAAAAACCAAATGCAAGGAAAAATCGAGATGATAGAACTTTGAAGAGCTAATGATTTTAAACCATTAGTTCAGCATTTAAATCATTGACAATGCAATAATAGGTCATTTATTTTCCTTATGATATTTCTAATCTATGTCAAAGAAATAAGGGATTTTTTCTTAATCCAAATACATATGAGCCAGCTTTAAAATCATTAACAAGTTATTTTGCTACCATGTCTGAGTTTGAGATTCCAATTTTCAAAGACATTCGAAAATATTTTACTTAGAAGTGGGAAAAGATTTGAGCATATTCTGGCAGAGAGTCACTCAGACAATAAAAGAAACCAAGTCAGATGGTATATATAAATTAAGACCACGTGGCAAAGTTTGACATGACTGAGATCAGAGGAGTGGACTTTACAGAAGGAACATTACTATGTATCTGGGGCTCTAGACCAGGGGTGGGAAAACTATGGGCTGTGGGCCAAACTCCCACCATGCCCATTTGTTTCCTATTGTCTATGGCTGTTTTCAACCTACACCTACAGTGTTAAGTAACTGCCACATCTCTGTGGCAAACGAAACATGTAGCTAGCAAAGCAGAAAATATTTAACATCTGACCCTTCAGAGAAAAAGCTTGCTTGGCCTTTCAATCAGTGATCAACCAAAACAAACAAATGCAGTATGATAGAATAAGGAATTTCAGTGCCTCATTCTCAAAAACACCTCTCTGGGTGTATCTGGGAGAGCAGAATACAGCTCAGAAAGACCATGGCTGTGGACCAGTGTGAGGACTCTCACAATTCAACATTTCCTCCAATCAGAGAATTACCTGAAGATGCAGGATGCACCTGACCAACCTGTTGTCAGCTCAGTCTTGGGCCATGCAGTAGGCCTTCAAGCTGGCCTCGCTTCCTCTGTCTAATAAGATGGGAAGATCAAAGCCAGCTACCAGCTCTTCTTCTCCTTCCATCAGTGACTGCACCATCACCTCCCTACCTCAACCTATGCCAACTATAACATTATTTATTTATTATAGAAATAAATAGAATACCCTATCATCCAAAAGTGTCTGTGAAAGCCTGACTAGAATATGAGGCAGTGTCTGGTGAACATTAAGCACTCCAACATCTGTTGAACAAGTGAAACATATCACACACATACCAGCTGCTTGTACTTTTCACCATCAACAGGCATCCAGGCTGGGCTCATTCAGAATCAGGCCTCACCAGAGTGGAAGACATGGCTTGGCAGCAGAGCATGAGTTGAATGAGTTACCCAGTTTGCTGCACTATGAAGGTTTTGCCTTTGCTTGTGGGTCACTTTCTCTTGCTTTTTTGGTCCCTTTAACTTACTCACCAGGTCCTGTCTTCCTGGGAACCTTCTGTTTCTGTGGAGTTAATGATGGGTTATATGGGCATATGACCTTGAACCTGATCTTGCCCTCAGGCAATATTTTCCTTGTTCTATAACTTTCCTGGCTTATCCTTGATTGCTTGGAATCTTGTACTTGGCTTATTTTGTTTTTCCTGGCATTCTATTCAGTTTCCTTAAGATGCCCTGCTAGCCCCAAAGTCAAACTATCAGATTAAACCAAGGCATTTTCGTACAATCTATGCTCCGAGCAGAAAGGGTCTGGGCTGGTATTTGTGATATTTTGTAAAATAAGCTCATCTTTTCTTTCTGGATATACCTATTATAGTTATTATGAATCATTAACTAAAATGTATGAATAGCTCGTCCCCCTGCTTCCAGCCCACCCCTTCTTTTCTCAGCTCCTCCTGGCTTATGCCTATTCTTCAGTTCTTTCTTCTTCCAGCCCTAGCTCTTTGGATCTCTGGCTTTTTTTCACACTAAGATTATTATAATTGGTGAACTGCTCTGCGACATTCAGATGTACCTGACGAGACACAGGCTCTCTGAGGATTCATTTCTCCTCAGCTGGGTTTATTTATAGGCACAGGTCTGATATTACTTGAAATCAGTGTTATTTGTTGCTTTTTTTAAATCTGCAGAAGGAGACATTCATTTTTATTCCTTGTGGAAAGAAGTAGGGCAAATATCCAGGCCCAAGGTTTTTGCCCTTTATCAAAAAAATTCTTTTAGACACTGACTCAGAACCTCTTAAGTAGATCAGAATTCCTCGCCACAGTCAGTCCTATAGAAGAAAGTACCAGTGACTGAGAGCAAAGATAACTCAAAGCACATAGAGGGCCAAATTTGGCTTGACATCCTCATTAAAACATTGACCCCCTTGAGAGTTTTGTCTAAAAATGGGCTATGGGAAAGAGGTCAGTTCAATTGAACATGTTAACAGGGGTTTTTTTCCTTTTTCTTAAAAAAAAAAAAAATGGTTTAACAAATACATTGAAAGTAAGTTGCCAGTTGAATCTCAGGCTCAAATGATTTTTCTTGCTGACATATGGCATTGACTTAAGGGAACAGATTAGATAATATAATCATCGTTAATTCCATGTGTTTATAATTGTGCCTTTGATCTACAGCGTGTGAAGTGCTTTGCCAACATCAGACTACTGATCTTCCTCACCACCTTCTGTGACATGTAGGGGCTGCTTTTATCCCCTCACTTCACTGAGAAGCTAAGAAGTGGAATGTCTAAAGTCATCAGCTTGTTATGACAGAGCTAAGAAAAAATTCTGCAACCCGTGAGTCCTGTCTAATTCAGTTTCCTGACTATTAAGACTCAGCTGCTTTAACAAGGATTCAATAAGCAGCTTAGCTCTTGGCTTCTGCTCCTCTTCAAACAAATGGCTACAGGTACAAGCAGGGGGTATGTGAAAACTTCACTCTGGTCTGAAAGTACAGCATTGAATTTTTAATTTTTTTCTCCATGGCTCAGCATTTTCAGTCAATTTCTCAATGCCCAACAAAGTGGCATTATAGAGACATGCAGACAGTATGCATAGTCCTTATACATATAATCACTTATTTGGTGTTATCTTGAGTCTCATATGACAGCAGAAGTTCCTCAAATATAAGAAAATTATAAAATCCAGCAATAATTATATATAGATATTCCTTGATATCAATAGTGGTAAGCTCTCACCACTATTGATATAAAGGAATATCTATATACAATTGTGTATAAAGGGATATCTAATTGTGTATAAAGGAATATCTATATATGATTATAGATATTATATATAAAGGATACTAATATACAGTTACACTAAATTTCTTTGGTAATACTCCAACAGGGGCCATAAAAACAGCTGGACATAATGAGCTCTGTTTAGTCACAGATTCAGAAATGCATAATTGTTACATATCAAAATCATCTTAGATACCTAAAATTTTCTAATTCTTCATCTTTCTCTGAAAGCTTTCTTTCAAGTTCTGCTTTAGCTTCCAAGAGTTCAAGCTGGAAACGAAGAATCTTGCTTTCATTACGTTCCAGGGCTCCCTGGAATACATAAATAAAAAGCATCAAATGAAGTCCACTTTTAGACAAAAATTTTATTTTTTTCCCAAAACATATGTCGCTAATGTAGCTCTCTTAGAGTTACTGGGAAAGATATAGGTTCAAGTCAGGTCCCTAGAGATTGCAACACAGTGAGACAAGCAACTGCTTTCATTTGTCATTTCACTTATAGATTTGACATTCTTAGGTCTTTCAGCTGTAGCTCCAGAACTAGAATTTTAAAGCCTATTTTAAAATAGAAAATTTGAGTCTTGTCTGTGGCTATATTTAAGCTTTTTAATGTATTACTCTTGACTTTTTCTAACATATTCCAACTATGGGATAAATTTTAAAAAGTATCAGAGCTAGAACAAGGAAGGTGCTAACTCCTACCTAGAATCTTCTATTAAATTCTGGACATCACGAGGGGATAGAGGAAAAGTTGGACACATTCAGAGAACAAACAACATGGTAGTGTCCAAATATTGTCATATGAAGAACAAATAAAGGAATTTAGGATGTATCTGACACATAACACTCAGCGTGAGCCATTAACACCATAATTGGTACCACTACTGCAAATGAATTGCTTTGAGAGGCAGGAAGATTCCCTGCCCCTTTCTGTATTCAAATATAGTTAAGGCAATTATTTGCAGGGATGTTATAAAGGCAATTCAATTCTAAAAGCATAGGTTTGGCTAAATCTTTAAAGCCTGTCCTGAAGCTAAAAATGTATATAAAAGAAGAAACCCAAAAAGCACTTGCAGAATACCAATGATGTAAGGGCATAAGGGGTGATGCAATTTTGTGGTCAGTTAGCTACAGGCAGTCCTAAAGGCAGAAGTAATTTTTTTATAGCCTCTTTTGAGGAGTGCTTAGCAGATACAACCAAAAGTAAAAAAGTAAAACTGAGTTGCAATTTTAAAATAAAAATAAAAAGATGATGGGAATTTTAATAAGACCTCCCTTGATGTTCTCTTGATACTACCTTCAATATAAAAGAAAATAAAATTGCTAACGCACACTCAAAAACAAATGCTTGGATAACAGTTTCCTCAGAGGGAATAGTGTAGTTCCTTCAAGAGGAGACTGTCACCTCTAACCCTCTAAAATGCACTGAGAAAGTGAATCTTTAGGGAAGACGACCTGGGATAATTTGAGTTTTATGGCTTTAAAACAATCTGGTAAAGTTTCTCATAAAGGCTCACCCAGGAAAATAAATAACGCAATGTTACAAATACATGTCCAAGTTGATGAAGTATTTATGGAGGTGGCTGATGACAGAAGTTGAGAAAATGCTAATAGAATGTATTGCCATCTAGTGGTACTAAATGGTTTGAGCACTATGGCCTTCCTGTCATTCTCACCCTTGACCCATGTGCCGATCAACTGAATATACAAAGATGCCTCTATGTTATATAGGACAAACATTGTCAGTGCCAGTTGTATTTTTCATTGACTTGTCATAGTGCTTGAAATTTCTATCATAAAATTTACTTCTTTTAGTTAAGGTGGTGGCTTCAAAAAGTCCCTTGCCAGGACAGCCAGAGAACCAAAGGGAACAAGTAAACAAAACAAAGTTTACCAACTGTATAAGGACCAGCTGTGCTAGAGGGCACCACACTGCCAACCAAAAGGAGTCTGTATAAAGTTAGATAGCCTCAGGAAACATTTATGCATAACAGGGCAAGAGCTGCTGCCTGACAACTCTATATGGAGGGTAATATGGAAACATTTGCTTGGCAAGTTTCTTCTGGAATCATAATGGTGAGGTAAATGTAACAGACGATGTTTGGCACAGAGCGCTCCTTTGGGGTCTCGTTTTCCATCACCATACCTTCCAAAGGGCCCCTACCTAACACTGACTGCCACATCTTTCAAAAATCTTTTTTCATTTTCTACTGGTGGGAGGGTAGGGCTGTATTTGAATGTGCCTGAGTACTTGCTCAAAGGTTGAGTCAGGAAGATGAAGTTCAGCTATGAGAAGAGGCTACACAGGGCTTCTTAACCACCTAATAATCATGATAGGGCGACTTCCTCCTCATTAGTTTACCTTCTTTGGCAAAACACCTTCTCAGAGGTCCTTTCAATTGCTAATGCACACTCAGAGATAAAGTCAGAGACTTTTCCTGAACTGTGAATCGGTAACACTGAAAACCCTCCTGTCAATCTGCACAAAGATGAGCTTTCAGAAACCAATGTTTGACAGCATTGCTTTGAATCTTATTTCCAAAACTACCAAAAGTTTTTGGGGAAAAAAAATTGAGAAGTTTTTGTGACTGACTCTTTAAAGAGGGGACAGCTATGAGAATATTTATTCATTCAACATTTGACAAATATTTACTGAGCCTCTACTACACGCCAGGCAATGTTCTAGGCCAGTGCTTCTCAAATATTCATGTGCATATGAACCACCAAGGGATCTTGTTAAAATGCAGATCCTGATTCAACAGAGATGGGCAGAGGGCTGAGATTCTGAATTTTTAACAGCCTTCCAAGTGATGTCCATGGGCCACATGTTGAGTAGTGAGGGTCTGGGCACTGGGGATAACTGGCGAATGAGATAGACATAGTTCCTGTTTTTACTACAATGAGGAGATTTGCATTCAGTTGTGTATCCTGCTGAGTCTCAATTTCCTCTTTTATAAAATGGGGACAGCAGTTTGCTACGGTGATTATATTAAAAGTATGCATTTGGCAGAGTGCCTAGCATATAGTAAATAAACATTTGAATACATGTCCTTTTGTTGGTGCTGTTGTTATTGCTAGAATGCAAATCTTCTGCCTTGTCACAGTGAAAACTTTCTTTTCTCCCTGGTGATAATACCTCTGTTTCTTCCAGAGTCACCTGGACTTCTGTCTTCTCTTGTTCAATTAGTTTCTTGACCTTTTCCATTTCAGTTAAGTTCTTGGTCCCTTCTCTAACCTGGTTTGTCAGATTAGAAATCTCTTCTGGAGAGAGAGGTAAGAAAACCAAAGTTAGTGAAAGGGCTCAGTCTCAAACCAATGATACCAGGCACAACAGACTGTTCCAGCCCACTGGAACAGCGGCCTCATGCCACCCTTGGTAACTTGATGACCTAGCCCATATGGGACCTAGAAATTTTAAAGGCATTCATTTTTTCATATAGTCTTTTGCCATCTGAAAATTGTCTACAACAAATGGTGAGGATGGTGCTTCAGAATATTGTACACTGGACAACCTTTGCAACTTTACATGGCAGTCCTGCTCATTAGAGCCATTCCAGGTTCCACCTGGAGGAACACAGACCTGGAGTCCCTACCCTTCCAGTGTAAGTGCTTAGCTATCAACACTAGTGGCTGCCATTGTTTCAGTCACCACTCAACACTGAGACAGGAACTTAAAGTAGAAGCTAGATCACTGTCTGCCAGCATCCAAGGCATGGCCCCAGATAGGCCAGAGAATCAGAAGTGGCCCAAGGAAGACAGTGGCTTTAGCTCAAGCACTGGAGTGTTTTTTCCCAGCCTCTCATGAACATAAGCCTTTGACAAACAGAATAGGACATCCAGAAGTCACAAAACCTCTTCCACCTGATATTGTTATGGTCAGTTCTGCCTTTAGTACATAAGAGGTGTGGTATAGGGCCAAGTAGCTCAGAGAATTACCCAGTTCAGAGGTGGTGGAAGGAGCTCAATAAGTCACCTGTTCCTCTGGTTCTGAGATTCTGGGCTGTGATGTGATATGATGAGAATTTTTAGAAGTTACAAAGACAAATACGTTAGACAGAAATTTTCATTGCATAATAAATTCTTCTCTGATAAGCACTCTCTTAAAGATGGGTTATCAAGAAGAAAATCGGGGAAGAGGTTCTCAACTCTGACTGCACCTTAGAATCACCTGGAGAGCTTTGGAAAAAGCTCACTCAATATTCAAACCCCATCCCAATCCAAAGGTGGTGCCCAGATCAGCAGCACCCGCCTCACCTGGAAAACTGTCAGAAACACAAATCCTTCAGACCTACTGAGTCAGAAACTCTGGGGGTGGGCCCCAGCCATCTGTGCTTTAACAAGCCCTCCAGCTGGTTTGGATGTAGCTAAAGTTTTCTAACCACTGTTTTAGCACCCCTCATGTCCCCAGCTAGTGCCTTGATCATAGACTATGTAGGTCAACAGAAAGTAAGCTTCATTTACGCCTCCAACAGTAATGAACTTGCTTCCAGGGCATCTCAGGGTTTTCATGCACATTGCTGTTGGTGCTGGGATAAGTTGGCAGCCTCTTTGAAGGGCTGTTTGGCAGTAAATCAAAATTTAAAAATTCATTTCATTAACCCAGCAATTTCTTTTCCAGGGATCCATTCTCCTGAAATATTTTTACATGTGCATAAATACATGTATAGGGATGTATAATGTAGGATTATTCATATTTGTGAATAATTGGATCTAAAATGAATAAAGTCTAGTTAAATGATAGCCATCTTTATTACAAAACACTATGTAGCTATTAAAAAGCTTGTGGTAGGTCTCCATGTACAGGCATGCAAAGAGCCACAAGGTACGTGGGAAGGTTGCACAGCTCAGTAGTTAAGTGCGTATATGCTGGAGCCGTGGCTGGGCTCAAATCCCAGATCTGCGACTTATCAAATGTGAATTTGGACAAGTTACTCAACTTATGACCTATATAGCCTTCATTTTACATATGAGAAAACTTAACACTAGACTATTCTGAAAATTTAACAATAAATAGTTAAACGGTGCCTGGTACGTAGTATGGGCTATACAAATATTCATTAAATCGGGAAATATATTCATATATGAAAAAATAAAACGTGTAGAACAAAATGTAACTGGGTAAAAAATACACCGTTGAGTATAGCACGCATGGAAAATCTTGGTAAGGTTGTGGATATCAAGAAATTCTCATCAGTGGCTTCCTTTACAGAGGAGAACTGAAGTTAAAGGCAGGAAACGAGTCTTACTTTTAGAATTAATTTCATACAAATGGCATCTAAAATTTAAAAAAAAAAAAGGTCAAACAGAAGTGTAAAAATTGAAAAGTTAAAACATGATGGGAACGTGAAAATGCTGAAGACAGCTTTGCCTAGCTTTGCCTGTAGCCAGGGCTCTCCCTGAGCTACCAGCTCCGGCTTTGGCTCCGAGCCCAGCTTGGTGTACCTTGGAGGTTCTTGTTCTCCCTCCTGAGTGTCTCCTGGCTCACGATGCTCTCCTCGTAGGCGTGCTTGAGCTTGAGGAGCTCTGTACTGAGAGCCTGGATTTCCTTCCGAGAGGTATCCAGCAACGCCTGCGACTCCTCATGCTTCTGCTTCCAGTTCGCAAGGGCCTTGCCAGACTGCAGCTGCTTCTGGTCCAGCCTGGCTGCTGCAGAGCGGACCTTCCCGAGGTCAGACAGGGCGTCCCCAAGCTCCAGCTGCAGCCGGTGTCTGGCTCTCTCCAAGGAGGCATTTCTGGCATTGGCCACCCCCATGGCTTCCGCTGCCTCCTGCAACCTAATTGCCAGTTCCTTCCTGAGAAAGGAGGATACCCAAAGAGTGAGTGAGGCAACAACTGTCAGAGAGCTCATCAAGTCTGCCCTGGATTAAAGATAGAGCTTGGGTGCAAAGTAAGATGGCACCTCTGCAGTGGACTTAGTGGTACAAAGCAACAGCAGCTCCTATCTGAAAGTGACCTCACTGTCTGTGACCACCATCCTCTGCCTCCTGTGTGCATGGGGTCTTTATTTTCCCCCTTTGCCAAGTTGCACTTGGAACTCTGGATCTCTTTGAATTCCTACAAGTATTTGCTTATCCTAAAGCTCTAATAAGCAATACTGACTTGATTATTTCCTAAGAAGAGGGAAAAAAGGAAGATTGTACTAAACACCTTACCAACAGTAAGCACCTTACAAATCTGTAGCCATGTGTAGTCACTAAAGAGCTCCTTGGCTGTGTTGCTTCTAAAGAACACTCTCTTGCTTTTTCCTGCTTATTCTCTCACATCATGTGGCTCCTAAACATGACACAATTATTTCTTCTCTCTGAGTGTGTTCTCTACCTCAGCTCCTCTCTTCAGATTTATATTCCCAAATCCATCTCATTATCCTCACTTAACAGGTCCTACTGTTCTCACGGGGTACTTTAGCCCCCATCTGCTGTTCCTTGGGCATCTCTGAGATGGAGTGGTTTATTACAGCGCTTCTTTCTCCACCACCCCCATAATATGCTACTATTAGGAATTCTAATGGATGAAATGTGTTCTGTTGCTTACATCTCCTGCAGGGTTGCTGGCAGTCCCATTCTTACTCACTGGTTATACTTCTTAGATGAAAAGTACTATATGTACCCAAGCTCATCTACTGCTATTAAACAGAAAAAACTGCATAACTAGGCCAACAGAGCAATGTGGTAATAAAGTCCCCTTTGGGTGGAATCCTGCAAAAACCCCTACGTGCTCGGGATCCAGGAAGCATCTAGGCTCTAACAACACCCTGCCCCCGGCTTTCTAACCATAGTCACTTCACTTCTTTGCTTCACGTTTCTTAAGTGTGAAGAGGAGATTCTGATGCTTTACCTGACTTAAGGCAGTAGGAATGAAATAATTACAGGCAGTCGAGTGAAATAATTACATATATTTTAACTACTTTAGAAATGCTTGCTGATCAAAGAAAATAGGAGTTTCACTTTGGGTGACCAATCATAATGGATTGCCTGGGACTGAGGGGTTTCACCAGGTGATATGGTTTGGCTGTGTCCCCACCAAAATCTCATCTTGTAGTTCCCCTAATCCCCACATGTCATGGGAGGGACTGGTGGGAGGTAATTTAACCATCGAGGTGGTAACCCTCATGCTGTTCTCATGACAGTAAGTTCTCATGAGATCTGATGGTTTTATAAGGGGCTTTCCCCTTTTTACTCACTCACTTCTCTTCCCACCACCATGTGAAGAAGGACGTGTTTGCTTCCCCTTCCACCAGGATTGTAAGTTTCCTGAGGTCACCCCAGCCATGCTGAATGGTGAGTCAATTAAATCTCTTTCCATTATAAATTACCCAGTCTTGGGTATGCCTTTATTAGCAGTGTGAGAACGGACTAATACACCAGGACATGAGATTTTCAAAGCTAAAACAGGAAACCTCCAGCATAAACTGGACAAACTGGTTAACCTCGTTTTACCAATAACTTGGTTCTATGTTTAATATCAACTACTATTTTTCTCTTTAACTTGCCAACCATAAGCACCTACTTAGTTATCTCGAATATGTAAGGAGAATCTCGAATATGTAAGGGGATATTGGAAATTAAGAAACTAAATCCTTATCGTTGGGGAACTTAGAATTCAGAAGCAGTACACTGGGTCTTAGGTGAGCTTGAGTCTGCTAAACTAACTCATCATTTGAACCCCAGCCTGGAAATCAAAGCAAGCAAATCTTTAACTTCAATAACAAAAAAGAAACCAGGACCCTAGATTGTTTTGTAGCTGCCTACCTCCCTGAGGTGATTTAGAGGAAAAGCATAATACAGACAAAGTTTTATTTATTCAATGTCCCACCAATTTGAAAGTAAAAAAGTGTCTTCAGAGAGTACCATGTTGGCCCATTATTTTCTTTAGTTATTACATGCTACAGAACTAGTTCCAACAAACCCATGTGGTCATAAAGTAGTCTATATTCTTTTGCTCTTTCCTACCCAACCCCCAAAGAAACCATCAAACAGAATGATAGATAGGCAATTTCACCTGAATTCTTCAATCATTAGAAGGGGGGAAAAATCTTACTTCAGAAGTAAATACTGTATTTGGATATAAGAGGGCCTCTCAGTACAAAGCCAAAACTTTCTGTGGTCCAGAGTTTTGATAAAGCACCTACTGCATGTATTTTTAGTATCTGTCATTCTAAAACCCTTTTTAAGTTACTGTGGGTACAGAGATGGATCACTTGCCCCTTCTGGGACAAAACACAGCAGCTGTTCAGCAATTGCACAGCAATGCCTCTCAAAGATTTAGGTGAAGAACTGGAAAACATTATTTCTGGTTGAAGTTAAAGAGAAATGTATTGATCTTCCTCGGATTTTTGCCAAGCTACCAAGCCAGGGACACATTCTTTTGAGTAAATCTTTAATGATTATAAGCTGGGGTTTGACAATTTCTCTTAAAAATAGAGTTTCTTGGTCTCTAAGCAAAATGCTTCAGTTCTATACCCTGGTACTGAGTCACAATTCAGCTGTGCCCCAAACTTCTGTAACTACTAAGAACTTTTAAAACCTTTACATAGAAATGACTATAAAATTGATATTCTAACCTTAGGGATGGCCTGGGGATGGTTTCTTTTCAAAGCAACCTTTGTCCTAGAAGATATGACGACAGATTCCAACATTTTTTCCAGCTTCCCTGTCCATCTTCACAGACTACTTTGTAGTCTACAAGTTGTAGACCAGGGACACAATGACTTTGATGGAGACACGTACACACATGGACTCAATTATTTTGGCGTTACAAATGAAATATAGGGTTTTAAGCGATAGCCTATTTTCACACCATGGCTCAAAGTCACATCTTTTATGAAAACTTCCCTTGTGTCCCTAGAAAGAGCCTCCTTTCTCTCCCCAGGACCTCTTTATAGTCTCTGTCACTTTGTATTACACTTTTTATATTTTTAGTCCCTCTACAGAGTATGCTTCTTGCCAGCAGTGAATGTTTCAGCTTTGGTTTTGGGCTTGTTCCTGCACGCGGCAAGGATTTGTTAAATGCATACCACGAGGCCTTGGAGACAGAGTCATTATTCTCATACTCCTCCATGTGACTAACTCCAGGTTAAGGATAGCCTTGCCCTACTCACTTGGCATCCTCCAAGTCTTCTGTTTTCTGGATGACATTGTTTTCATACTTCATTCTCCATTGCACCATTTCAGCATTGACTTTGGATAAGGTCCGGTGCAGCTCAGCCTTGACCTCTTGTTCTTCCTCATACTGCTCTCGTAGAAGGTCACAGTCACGCTGGGCCTTCTGCAGGGCATGGGCCAGGGCACTCTGGGACTGTAGGGAACACACATTAACAAAAAAGGCATGACCACCACAAACAATACAAGTCTTGAAAGTCAGATAATATTTTTTTAGGTAAGATTAACCTGCCACAAATTCAAGCTGAACCTGAACCTAGTAAGATAATACTAGGGAGAGAATTTGAGACAAGAGAAAGGATAGATAGTATCCAATTGCTGCCATTAAAAGAGGGAAGGGAATTCTATTTAGAGAAATGCCAGCTTGACTCTGTGGACTTAGGCCTGGAATTCTAGAAATAGTGGAGAATGCAAGGATAGCAAAGACAACATTCACTATCATTTAGGCAATAAGATTTATATTTAGCAATATATTAGACTCAGAGCTTGTTCAAACCAGAAAGAACCACTGAAATTTAGCCTTTTCATTCCACTGATGAAGAAAATAAAATCTTTTATTTCACACTGAAATCTCTAAAAACCTCAGCTCCTAATACTTCAAAATAGTACTACAGCCCAATAGAACTTCTGTAATGATGAAAATGTTCTCTATGTACACTGCCCAACATAGTAAACACCTAGCCACATGTGGCTACTGAACATTCAAAATATGCCTAGTACAATGTGTGATCAAAACCGAATTCATAATTTTATTTAACTTTAATATAAATTTAAATAGCTACCTGTAGTGTAGTAGAGGCTTCTATATGTATTGGACAGCCCTGCTGGGTTTAATAAACATTTTTATCATTTAAATGGTGATCTGGCTAACCTAGCAGCATCATTCCCCCGAGACAATCTAGTGTGGAAAGAACCAGGGTCCTGACGGGTCCTCATGGGTCCTTTATGCAAATTAGAAAAAAAAAAAAGCACATTTTCAGGAAGATACAGCTCTGAGGGCACAAGGTTTAGTTAATGGCAGCCTCAGCCAGACCCCTCTGGGTGGTAAATGAGGAGCCACAATACACAATGACACGAAAAGGATGCAGGCTTTGGAATCAGATGAACCTGAGTTCAAACTGTGACCTCTCCTCTTGTTTAATTTTATTTTCCTTTAAAGGAAAAACTTTTAAAACCTTTATGTGGCATTTACATGGCATATATTTAATTATGGAAGTAAACAAGACAGACAAAATCCCTGCCCTAAAGAGCCCAAAAGAAATAAGGGGATACGCAAAATACACATGCAAATAAACTAATAAATAAAATTTCTAATAGCAGTAAAACAAATACAGCAGATAAGCATGATCTAGAATGTTTGGCTCCTTCTCATCATCCCCCTAAGACCTTGGGGAAGGGCCTTTAAGCAACGGGAAGGACAGTTATAAAAGTCCTAAGGCAGGAATGATGGTGCCTGGTTTAAGAGGCAGAAGGGAAGCCAGGGCAGCTGGGGGGAGTAAATGAGGGAAGCAGATGTAGGAATTAGGTCACAGAAGGATGCTGGAGCCAGATCGGGGGGCTTGTAGGCCAACTGGAAGTCACTGGGAAGGCAGCCAGAGAGATCTTCTAAAATATAACTCATTTCACTAGTGCTTAAGTTTCTTCACAGTATATCAGTATATCATAGTATATCATACACTAGGTGTATGACCTTGGACATGTTATTTTTCTTCTCAGAGCCTTGGTCTTTTCATATATAAGGATGCAATTCTATCTGCTTCATTTGACTGATATGAAGATTGAGATAACATGACAGAAGTATCTGGTACAATGTCTGATGCACAAACAATGATAAATTTTTAAATTTGTGTATAATATAGAAAATATGGAGAATCAAGGGAATAAAATGGTACAATATTTTAAAATAGACTCAACTACCTGCATTTTCAGAGTATATGCATTCATAGTATGGTCATGTACAAGTAAGATACTTTGGGGTCTTAGTAATAAGATGCTTTGAATATGAACTAAGAATTCATTTAAATATCAGGGCTCAAAGAATTCATATCTCATGTTGGTCACTATGCTTTCATCTTCCAGAATCACTTTCACTGGAGTCACCTTCTAGCAACATTATATACTCACAGGAAGAAATGACTAATTTCTATAATTTATTGACAATTTAAAAGTAATATTGAGCTAACCCAGTCCCACTTATTTTATTCTAGGCTTTCATTTAATTTCACTTTTTCATGAGCAGTTTCAGAATCAAATTCCAGAAAGCGCCTTGCTGCCCTTCTGTTCAAGTACTCACACAAGATGGAAACACACACTTTGCTTACTCTAAATCTGCAAAGAAGCAATTTGAATCACCAAGGAAGATCCTTCAGTCATCAGGTTCTTCCTGGCATGGTTTTTCCCCCATAACTTGTAGGGCATTTTCCCTTCTTCTTTTATAAAACATCTTCAGGCTGATTCATCAAGCACTATTTTTTTTAAAAAAAACACACAGTCAAGTAACAAGTGAGAAATAATAGATACATTACTTTGGTCTCCTTTTCCAACTGCCCTCTCAGTTCTTCAATCTGCCGAGTGAAGTTGCTCTTTTCCCTGGAAAGTTGGTTTATCAGAGCTTCCTTCTCTTCAAGCCTCCGCAGGAACTCGCCTACAGAAAGATTTCACAAAAGTACATAATTACAGTCTTCCTATCTATTGCCTCCTCCACTTGACTTACTGACTTTAAGGGTAGCCAGCATGACTTCTACCCACATATTTTTGATATTTAGGAAGGGTCTGAGAGTCCTATTATTCAGCAAAACCACAACAATTATCCTTTTCAGGACTCAGAAGGGAGTCCTAAAAATGAACTGATTTTTACTAATAAGTATGAATCAATAACAGATGATATTAGTTACTATTTATTGAGAAACTTCTATGCTCTAGGTATTTAATGTATGTTATCTAGTTTAATTTTCATAACTCCTTGATAATGTAGGTATTATACTAACTATTTTGCAGAGGAGGAAACAGAGCAACTTAAATATGACTGAAACAGAAACATACACAGTTCATAATTGGTGAAGGTAGATTCAAATGAAGTTCTTAAAGACCACATTCTTCTATACCATATTCCCTTGTTTATTATATGTGACTTTGTACACTTCTGTTTGTATAATTTTTAGATAATTATAACTTTTATTACCTCATTTGTAAAATGAAGATAACAATAAAAGATTCTTAATGAAAACTAAATTAGTGTGAATGTGTTTTATAGACTGAACTGCTAAATAAATATTAGCAGTAGTCACTAAATGGTAGGAAATGTGACCACGAGAGGGAGAAATTGTATCATACTCTAGTCTATCGTTCCTGCTTAACTTATCCTATGAATTATAGTTGGGCCTTCCATATCTGTAAGTTCTGCTTTGTGGATTCAACTTACAAAGGTCCTCTACAGTTTAACTCAATTCTGACACTATCTTCCTAGAGACAGTGTCAGATACACACACACACACACACACACACACGTACAAGTATATATGTATATATATATACTTACACACATATAAATATGCACATACACACACATATATACACACCCATATGTACATGTATATATCTTATTATAAATCACAATATCACATACAATATTTTTAAAATCATATTTGTTAACGTCACTGCTGAGCTCATCAGAAAAGTCCAAGAATTGACAGCCATCAACCTAATGATGGCATATACATGTTTTCTAAAATATAATTTTTACCTAAAAGCTCCTATTTTGTTATTGGCAAGAAACATTGTCAGTTGCTTTCCCTGCAGTGACAGGTTTCCTTTGTTCATTTTTGAGAAATCATGTGCTAAACATGTGAATCTAAATAAGCCTAGTTTGTTTGCCAGTCATTCCTTCAAGTAAAAGTGATACTCCCTGAAAAAACTGCTAGCTCAGCTCGGAGCTTAATTACACATCTTACTCCAGTATGAAACAGGAGTTCTTCACGCATACTTCTTGTTTTGTCACACAGAATAGTAAAAATATATATACTCAAGAGTTGAGATGTAAAAAATTCATTTCTCCTGCTTCTTTAAGGACATCCTTAAGTGAAACTGACTTTTAAAAAACCTGTGAGTACATATTAGGGAATACAATTTTTACTAGTATGTTTTAGTGCTACTACCTTGACTTGTGATCAGGCTCCAGCAATTTTAATCATTGTTGCTTTTGCACCATCAATACAAATGGCAAAAGAATTTAAGTCGCAAATAGTATCTTAGTATTATACTAAAATAGCTTCAACCTCATAGACCCCCTACAGGCTCTTGAGAATCACTTGGCAGTGAAACAAACTTTAAGAGTATTTGGATGAAAATGTCTTGTGGCTTTTTTTTTTTTTTTTTTTTTGACAGAGTTTTACTCTTGTTGCCCAGGCTGGAGTGTACTGGTGCAATTTCGGCTCACCTCAACCTCCACCTCCCAGGTTCAAGCGATTCTCCTGCCTCAGCCTCCCATGTTGTTGTTGTTGCTGTTGGCGTTTTGTTTTTTGAGACAGAGTCTCACTCTGTCGCCCAGGCTGGAGTACAATGGTTACCTACAGCCTCCGCCTCCCGGGTTCAAGTGATTCTCCTGCCTCAGCCTCCCAAATAGCTGAGACTACAGGTGCCCGCCACCACACCTAGCTAATTTTTGTATTTTTTTGGTAGAGACAGAGTTTTGCCATGTTGGACAAGCTGGTCTCAAATTCTGTGCCTCAAGTGATCTGCCTACCTAGGCCTCCCAAAATTCTGTGATTACAGGCGTGAGCCACTATGCTGGTCCAAAAGCATCTTATTTAAAAAGATTCTGAAGAAATATAAATGCACTAGCTGGTTGAGACTAATATATCATGTATATTACAGAGCCAGTAGCCAGTTACTGTGGCTTAATTGATCACATTTACTATTGGTTTCCTCTGAAAGCAGAGAAAGCTGACAGGACAGGGCATGAGAAAGAAACTTTGGAGGTAACCACCAACAAAAACAACAAAAAAACAAAAAACAAAAACAAATAAACAATCTGGAGCATGGACCCAGTGAGGGGAGGATAGGCTTGATAAATTTGTACTTCAAATTTAACTTACACAAAAGCCAACCAAAAGGTAAAGTTAAAAAAAGGAAGAAAAAACTCCTGCAGCCTAAGCAGAATTATCATCTCAGACCCACTTTCATTTTACTCACTACCCACTCATTTCCTCGTCAAAAAAGTGAGTAG
Organism: Piliocolobus tephrosceles; assembly: GCF_002776525.5. Classification (NCBI taxonomy): domain Eukaryota; kingdom Metazoa; phylum Chordata; class Mammalia; order Primates; family Cercopithecidae; genus Piliocolobus; species Piliocolobus tephrosceles. The sequence goes on along the minus strand of NW_022300975.1, from coordinate 2,763,683 downwards.
AAAATTAATGCCAATAACTAGGGGGAGACAGCCAATGTCTATCAAAACCGATTTTACACAGCACTTCCTTTAGGGCCAGACAACCAGGTATTCTCCAGTTTTGTGTCTGGACTGTGGAGCCTACATACCAACTAAATCCTAAATAGCACAGATCAAACTGGGGGCTTGGTAGCAAGGCCAGGTTTCACACACCCTGTGGTCAGTATAAGAAGAGTCCTATTCAGTGTCCTTAATAGAACCAAAAATACTTTCTTCTTCTAGATTTCCAGGTTTTTAGTTTTATCAACTAATTTTAATTTAGCCCTGACCCTAGATTTGGCATCTGGAAATAGAGGTGTCTACTGGAGGAACTGTGTTATATATAGCCCAAATGTGTTCATTCTCTTTTTAAAAGTGTATGCCACTTGGGCATCAAGAATACATTGTTAATTTTCATTGACCTAGGAATTCTATCTCTCAGAATATATTACTAAAACTGATTTCAGTTATAGATAAACATCTAGCCACATGCTGTTCATAGCAGAGAGGCAAGTCAAGTTGCAGACAAGGTTAGGTATAGTCAATCTCGATGAATTAGAAGCAGTCATTACAAATGACTGAGTATGCAAAATACAAAAGCTTATGATAAACTGAAAAAGAAAAACCCCCACTAGATTGTTACAATGTAATAGATTGGAAAAACAGAAAAAAAAAATCCATAGTGGTTGATAATAATGAATAAAGTATGGGACATTTTTTTACTTTTATTTATTAAATGTTTATGGAGGATCAATAAGTGCCAAGCAGTGTTCTAGATGATTGACATACATCAATGAACAAAGACCCTTGACCTCATGGAGCTTATATTCTGACAGATGGAGACAAACATATGTATTGTGTCAAATATATAGTTTGTTTGAACTTAATAAATACCAAGAAAAGAGAAGCACTTGAGGAAATGAGTTGACAGTATTCAAATGTCACCTTCTCAACAGAGCCTATATCCTGACTTGCCCCAGATCTCTACTTGATTAACCCTTATCCCCAAGTCTTTCCAGTATTAATAAGGTGTTCCAGGCAGAGTAAATAGCTAGGGCAAGATTCCAAGGTAGAGTATGCCTGGGGTGTACAAAGCACAGCATAGAGGTGGATGTGGCCAATGTAGAATGAGAGAAGGGGCAAGTAGGAAAAGAGGTCAGAGAGAACGACGTCCAATCATGCAGGCCCAGGTAGCTGGCCGTACGGACCACTGCTTTTACTGGGTGTAAAGACAGATGTGTCTTTATACCCAGTAAAAGCAGTTATCCAAACATTTAAAATTCATTATCCAAACATTTAAAATTTCATTATCCAAACATTTAATTTTTTTTTAATTTAAATATTCAATGAGATAGAAATTGTAAAAATGTCATGACTAGTAGACTGTGGTTTGCCCCTCCCATCCTTTGATCTTGAGAGTTGCTTCTGCTGATGGCATATTATTATGATTTTCTACTTCTTGGAAGGGAACTAGGCAGGGGTTCCTAAGTGGCACAGAGGTAACACTTCCTAGACAAGAGGCATGTGTGTGGCAAAGCTGTCTCAGAGGCTGCATTCCTCCCCTAGGATCTTCAGATGCCCACCCAGCCTCAGTGCGTAGTTCATTATCTCAGTTGTGCCTCCATGAGTCTGCTGGGATTGAGAATTGCCTGTGAGTCAAGCAACATACTTACTTACCACTCTCACTCCACAGCTCTGTCTTTTGTGCTGCCAGGTCATTTGCCAACTGAGTCACCTTATCTAGCTTTGCATTTGCTTCATTCAAGCGCTCTTCATATAGAGTACAGAGTTTCTCAGCATTTGCCTGTGAGTTGAGAAAGAAGGGCTAGTCAGGGCTCACAGAGGATACTCTGAATCAGCTGCACAAAGGAGGAGGGGAAGAGTGGCTCTGGGGATCCGCACACTCTCTTCTGTAGTAAAGAGCTCAGCCAGCATTGGGAGATCACGTCTTCTGATTTTGGCAAGTACAACCAACTCTAGGGTCTGGACCCCAAGAAGCCTAAACTTTGCAGAGCACAGGTGTCACGGGAGACACCGAACTTCCTGGGTATTAGGATCCTTTCTAGAATTATTTACTTTTCTGGAGAAGGAAACATCAAACACGAATGAGGTACATGATCCTTTTCTGACAGTATATATTTAACTGTCTTTTCCACTAGAATATAACTTTCATGAGGGTAGAGATCCAGTTTAAAGATATACACCCTGTTGTCTAGAATAGTGCCTGGCACATATGAGAGCGATATGCAAGGGCGGAGGGGCAGAGGAAGGGGAAGGAAGAGAGGTAAGAGAGGGAAGGAGGAGGAAGAAAATCTAGAAGGCTGCCCAAGCAGGAGAGAAGAAAGTGGAGGATCTGAGCCACAACAGCCTAATAACCAAATGTGAGCTGCCAAGCGACTGTACCCTCCTGATCACTATGGCTACAATCTCAAGATGACCCTAACAGGGTTAACACTTCAATCCCCAAACCCAACTTCTCAGAATTGGCTTTTCGTGCCTGGAGAAAAAGATAGGACACTGGCCTTTGCACTTTCACCCGATTTAAGTAACCAATCGAATCGCCAGACTCTTGCCACACTCTGAGAACTCAGGCTAGCGGTTTTGAGACCCAAGATCCTCAAACAGGACTAAGAGCTGCCAAATGCAAGATGAGGTATCCCCTTTACATACAAATTAACTGTAGTTTGCATTCTTATTATTTATATAGTCAGAAACAGTAAAATTACATTGGTGGTGGACTTCCATGGTTCTACAGATTTTACATAGCTGTTTTAATGAAACTCATGTATAAATTATCTTTTTATAATATTTTTTTTGAGACAGAGGCTCACTCTATCACCCAGGCTGGTGTGCAATGGCACAATCTCGGCTCACTGTAACCTCCACCTCCTGGGTTCAAGCGATTCTCCTGCCTCAGCCCCCTGAGTAGGTGGGATTACAGGTGCATGCCACCATGCCTGGCTAATTTTTGTACTTTTAGTATAGATGGGGTTTCACTATTTTGGCCAGGCTGGTCTGGAACTCCTGATCTTGTGATCCGCCCACCTCAGCTTCCCAAAGTGCTAGGATTATAGGCGATCTTCAAATGCCTTCCATCTGCCCCATCCTTGGCGATGATGATGACACTATTAATGACAATAGCAGGAGCAATTAACATTTATTGGTTGCTTGTTACATACCCAGCTCTCTTCTGAGCTCTATGTTTTAAATCTCAATTAATACAGCAGCCCATGAGGCCTTTGTCTGTACAAAGAAAGTATGCTATGGAAATGGAAGAACTGGGAGACAAAGAAGAGATTATACCAATGAAATTTTGAGAAAACAGTGAGGTCTGGTGAGATGGTGAAAGCTGATGGTGAGCCTAATAGTTTCAATGTTAAACTAATTGTTATGATAGAGCAATGGCCAAAGGATCAGGAATGTTTCAAAGGTGATGCCTGGTTTAGTCCTCAGGAAAACTTTTGTACCAGCCAAAACCTTGGTCATCTCTAGCTGGAGCCTATGCTCTGTTGAAGATTGTTTCCTTCATGCTATGTTGCAGGACTTTTCCTCAGTTCAGCTAAAGATGGGGTTCTTTGTCCCCGGCCACAAAAATTCAGACTCATAGACAATTTGAATGATGAGTAAGACAGGGTTTTTGGGGGTGAAAAGGAAGAAAAGGGGGAAGCAGGGACTTTCCCAAGGCCAGAGTCCCTGCTTGAGCGCTTGCCACTCACAGCTTGAATCCCAGGTTCCACACAGGAAGAGGAGGGGCCAGGCTCCAACCCACAGCAAATGGCGTGAACTTTCCGAGGCTCCACTCCAGCGGGCAGGCTAGTTAGAGTTTCTCCAGGGACCCCCCCCCACCTGGCTGTCTCAATTACTAATGGCTATTCTCTGAGACTATTGAATGATGTCTTCTTCTATCTCCAATGCGGTGTTATGTAGTTCCATTTCACAGATGTCCTACAGCACACCCAGGCTTGGTGTAAACAGACTTAACAGAGATTCAATGGCCAGTTTCTCGAACGATGCCATCAGCCTCACATAGGTTAGAGCATTAATGTTAAATGCCAGGCATGCTCAATTGTCCCCACTCTCCACTCCTAACTAGAAGAAAGCTACAGTAGTGATCAATGTGACAGTTTTTAGGTTGTCTGCATAGTTTCTAATTATATGTTGAATTTGTTTGCTCTCACTTCTGAAAATGACTTTGACAGTCAAAGTTGGCATGCTCATTTTTTTCCTCACAATATCTCTCAAAAGTTCATATTGCCTCTTTTTATAAATGAGAAAACTGAGCACCAGTAGAGGCTAAATAACTAGCCCAAATTTATACAGCTATTAAATGTCAGAATTGGAATTCGAACTGAAACTGTCTGTGCAGATGCACACACACACAGAAAATGTCAAATATTAGATTTCTAAGCATCTGTTGTATGAAGTGGTGATAAAGGAAATATTAAGAATTAATTGAATTGATGTCCTAGGTGGCCCAATTTGTCATGAATCCTGGGTTCCAGAGGAAAACGGATAAAAATAGGATGATTATGAAAACCATTTTTATCTTATGATGTCTCCAATAGTAAATGACCTGTTAACTGAGCCAGGAGGAACATATCCAGGTGTGAGAAATGGCATCTGTTTATGGCCCTGTATATGCTGTGCTATGCACCTGTTTGCTTAGGGTGAAAACGCACAGATCTCTGTAAGACAACTTAGTCAGTGGTGTGTGGAAATGGTAAGAAAAGGAGCCAAAGACTTCCCAGTTTTTCAAAAGAGGTCTCCATGTGGTGAAGGCCAGCTGGGCTGTGTGTATCTGTAGAGTGGGCAGCCCACTTGGACAGATAGAAAAGGCACTTGCCCTTAGGCATAGCTTCACATGGTAGGTATCCACATAGGCACTGCTAACCAATGGTATAATGTTTCCATATATAAAGTATTTTCATAAACAGGATCTGCAAAAAGACAATTAGATTGTTTATTTAAAAGTGGCCTATACGGGGATACAGCATGCAAAAGAGTTGTACCCTCAAAAGAATTTTTAATTTAAGCATTAAGGATAAGCGGTATGTTTTGATACCAGGGATGAGAAGGTTAATAGAATAAGGCACATTTATCTTATAGCTGATTCTTAAAATGATGCATAAAAATGCTGCCTCCCAGAAATGCAGGGACCAATGGGAATTCAAAATAATCAAGATAATTGTGAGATTTCCTATAAGTTCTAAATGGCCCTGAGCCTCTCTGTCAGCATAATATGCTTTTGAAAATGCTTCAGTCTCCACTGTACCACGGAGCATTGACATTCTCGCTATTATAATTCAGAAAATGATAAAGTAAACAATTCAAGGAACAGTTTAGCCTAATGTATATGCCTATGAGTGTTAACAGAAACAATTTATCATGCCAACAAATATTTAAAGCAGCAATAGGACATGCTCACCAACAGACATACACAGGATTTGGAATTGAAATTCATCTCTTCCATAGAAATGTGTGACCTTGGACAAGTCACTAAATCTATGAGCTCCAAGAGGCACATGTAAAAGTCGATGCTAGTAATTGAGTGCACAGACTCTACAAAGCACTGTAGTAAACATGGAAGTGAGACCTACTTTCTGCTTTCAGTGTCAGCAAAGTTAAAAGACTAGATAATGCATGAGTATAAAGAGGGACCCCAAAAGTGCTAATAGGAACTCAAAAACAGGTAAGTCTGTAATGCAGGAGGTTGAACTTGAGCATTCCAAAGAGAATAATTAGTTTGGAAAAGGCAGATCAGTGTAAAGATAAATATTTGGTGAAAGGCAAGCTGAAATGGAAGGTCCATGAAACAAAGCAATGGGATCTATAACTGGCAAGACAGGTTGACTCTGATCACAGGTTACAGTGTACCTTGAAAGCAGAAGTTTGGAGTCCATTTTTAAGCAGGGACATAATTCAATAAATCCATGCTTTATAAATATTCTGAATACTTTATAAATATTAAATTGGGCATATAAATATAGGATGGTTTGAAAAAAGAAAGACTAGAAGCAAAAATGATAATTTAGGAAACCACTGCAGTAATATACTTAAAAGGTAGAGAGACCTATATGGGAATGGGAATGGAAAACTATGAGGTGATAAAGACTGACCTGCTGCAATAATTGACTGAAAAGCAAATAGGGAGGCAAGAAGTGGTTGAGGCTTAGAACCTGAGTTATAAAAAGAAACCAGGTGCCAGTGACAGAGATGTTCAGAGGAAGTTCCAGCTTCAGGAGAAATAAAGACAGATGGCAGGGATTAAAAGAGTAAGGAGGTAGTGAGATACACACCTACTGCTAGAAAAAGCCTATATTCCCATGCATGGAACATTAAGAATCCTTCTGATGAGGGCTCACAAGAAGAGGAGAGCATAGAGAGAGAACTAATCTTCTTAGAGATTAGTTGGATGGCTGTGATTACCATGCTGATAGTAATATGGACAGTAAAGGCAATTCTACTGAGGTCTTAAATGGAAATGGGGAATATCCTACTGGAAACTGGAAGACAGAGCATCCTTATTACAAAGTTTCAAAGAACTTGACTGAACTACGCCCTAGTCCCTTGTGGAAGGCAGAATTTAAGAGTGATAAACTAGGATATTTGGTGGAAGAAATCCTTAAAGAAAGTATTCAGGGCTCCATGGCTTCTCTTGATTGTTTAAAACAAAATATGAAGAGAGAGAAATAAAGACGAAATGTATAATCAAAGAGAAGCAGAATTTAAAGATTTAGAAAATTCTCAGCCTGGTCAGATTGTGAAGAATAAAAAAGCATTTTCAGAAAAAAACAAAACACTAAGGATGTAGACAACCAAACATTTGATAAGGAAATTAGTGGGGGTAGAAAGAAGATAGGTGCTATTCATCAGGACGATGGAAGAATGATCCTGGAGGCATTTCTGAGACCTTTGTGGCTGTCCCACCCACACAGGCCCAGAAGGCCAGGGCCTTGATGGAAACATGATTTTAAGAGAGGATTCCTGTGAGACTTCAGAGCTTGCTGCCCCAGGCTGCCTCAAGTCTTTGCTTCCCACATGCTAGTGCAGTGCTCCTCTGCCACTCAGGCAGGCCCAGGTTCAGCTCAGGTCACCACTCTGGAAGGCACATGCTGTAAACCATAGCAGCATCCATACAGTGCTAACTCTGCAGGAGATATGGAAGCATAGCTCCTCCACCTAGATTTCAAAGGATATTTTGGAAAGGCTTGGGGTTCAGGCAGAGAATTGCCATGGAAGCAGGGCCACCACAGAGAGCTCCCACTATGGCAGTGATGGAACTGTGAGGGCAGAGCTGCCCCAAACACCCCAGACTTATAGAGCCACCAGCATGCAACACTAACCTAGGAGGAGTCACAAGCACCCAACTTCAATTCCTGAGAGCTCCTGTCAGGGGGGCAGTGCTATGTGGGGCCCTGGGGACCCAAACTCCACCTCAGTATGTCCAGAAGGTCAGACATGGAGTCAAAAAAGATTGTTCCCAACTTTCAAGATTTAATGTTGTTTGCTTTGTTTTATTTTGGGCTTTTCCCTTTGTTACCTCTTTTTTCTTTCCGATTTCTCTTTTTTAGGAATGGGAATGTCTATGCTATGCCTGTTCCACTATTTTATTGTGGAAACACATAACTTGTTTGATTTCACAAGCTCACAGCTGGAGGAGGAATTTGCCTCAAGATGAATCACGCCTTGAGTTTCACTCCTATATGATTTAGATGAGACTTTAGACTTTTGAGTTGACGCTGAAATGACTTAAGTCTTTAGAACCTGCTGAGGTAGAATGAATGTATTTTGCTTATGTGAAGGACATAAATTTGGGGGGCCAGAGGTAGAATGCTATGGACTGAATATGTCCCCTAAAATTCATATGATGAAACAATCGCCAGTGCGATAGTGTTAGGTGGGGCCTTTAGGAGGTGATGAAGTTATGAGGATGGGAGCCTTCATCAATGGGACTGGTACAAGGGAGCATCTGTCCCTTTCCCCTTTTTGCTCTTCTGCAATGTGAGGATGTAGCAAGAGGCACCATCTTAGAAGCAGAGAGACCTCACCAGACAATAAACCTGCTGCTACCTTGATCCTGGACTTTCCAGCCTCCAGAACTGTGAAAAATAAATTTCTATTATTTATAAATTACCCAGTCTGTGGTATTTTGTTATAGCAGCATGAATGGACTAAGACACACACACACACACACACAGAGAGAGAGAGAGAGAGACTGTTTCTTTCTACTCAGTATGGTATTTAAAAGGAATTAATTATTAAATATTTCAGAAACCACTCCATATCATTGGAGATATTCTACATTTTTCTGGCCATAGTCCAAGGAGATCAAGCTTTATTGTCAGGCCATGTCTTTTCCAGACTTTATAAAATCTGTTCACAAGGAGAGAAGGTTGCAGCAACTAGTCATTTGCTCTGCCTAATCTAAGGTAAAGCTCCTGTCAACTACCAGAAGACAGGGTCACTGATAGCGATGATCTCATAGTAACATTTGACATGACAGCTTGCAGCATATAGGCTAATGGGCTCAGTAAAGAAAGAACATGTGATGAACCTTTCTTATAGTACTGGCTGATTGAAAAGATGCCAGAGGACATGAGGGAGAAAAAGTCCCCTCCTCTCAGCAAAGCTGTTTGTGTACACCATTCATTCAGATAGGCTCCAGGAGTATCCAGGCCATCACTGAGGAGCACTCATAACAAAAGCCATTTTTCAAGAGAGACATAGATAATGGCCTCAGGTTTCCAGCTCACTTACTTGTGCCATCACTAAAAAAGTCCATAAGGAACACGGATTGGAATTCTGGTAAAACCAGAAGCCACTGTCAGGTCACATTCAGGTGATAGCTGTGTGACCTTAACAATGACCACTAAGGTCAGGCCTGATCTATTCCATCTGAAGAACTATATTATTCATTAGAAAATACACTGAGCCACTAAGCTGGCTTATTTTTCTTTTCCCTCCCCTCCCATTTCTTCCTCTCCCTACTTCCATGTTCAAAAGCCCATAAGGATGGATGGGAGTATTTACCTTAGCCCTTGTCATCTGCTCAATACGGGTCAGGAGGTCATCTACTTCTAGCTGCAAGTCACTCTTGTCTTTTTCCAGTTTCTGCTTGACCTGCTGTAGATTTTCTACCTGGCCCTCGAGCTCAGCCAGGCTGTCTGCATGTCTCTTCTTCAAAGATGCAGAAGTTGCCTCAAAGTGCAGCGTGGCCTCCTCCATGTCTCGACGCAGCTTCTGGAATTTGGTTTCCTGTTTCTTAGTTATTTCCAGCTGAGCCAAACTGGCTCCTCCTACCTCCTCCAGCCTCTCATTCAAGTCAGCCAGGTCTTGGGTGAGGTCAGCTCTCTCCTTTTCCATCTTGGCTCGAGTGGTCCTTTCAGCTTCTAGTTTCTCTTTCAAATCCTTTATTTGAGTCTGTAGCAAGAAATAATTTTGATTTTTACTAAGCACTTGTAGCAAGAGCTTTATTCTATTTTTTTTTTTTTTTTTTTTTTTTTTATCACAAAGCTAACATGAACCTTTTGGTTCCCAATTTATAACTAAAGAAAACAGAATACACAGAAGTTAAGTGATTTGCCCCAATTCAATACCAAGACCAGAAATCAAATTTGCAGTTCTGCCAAATTGCTCAGCCCCTGATGATGGGCAAGCTCATTAAATTATATACATGGAGGGGAAAGCTTAGTAAAGAGCACTTCCCAAAGAAACAGGAAAATATCTTTCATGTGACAAAAAAGTGTTTAAGAGCATTCATAAAAATTGGAATGGTAAATTTTATATACAAAAATCTTCCTCATCTGAAATTCGTTTATCTGATCTCAATTATCTAGGACTTGGGCAAAAATCTGATCAATACAATGAACATCTTCAAGTTCAAGCAATTTACTTGTAAGAAACAGCCTCAATTTGGCTGAGGCAGGAGAATGGCGGAAACCCGGGAGGCGGAGCTTGCAGTGAGCTGAGATCCGGCCACTGTACTCCAGCCTGGGCGACAGAGCGAGACTCCGTCTCAAAAAAAAAAAGGAACAGCCTCAATTTAATTTTTACACACAATTCTAAAAAACTTGGTTACTTGGTTTTCTAGTCTACAGGAGATTTCAAGGAAGAGATTTGAAATAACAAAGGAGAGTTGGTGAAGGAATGTGGACTACTAAAGTGAGTAGAGACACGGTATCATCAGAAGCAGGATTATTGGAAAAAGAAGTGATAACAACTCTCAGAGTCCCAAGCCCTTTTAGTACAGGTCAAATAGGTCTACAAATCCTGATAACATCACTGTATTACAGTACAATGAAGCCATTGATGTTACTATCATCACCTTAAGTAATTAGGCATAGATTAGGATGGGGAGAAAACAAGATAGAAACTGTTTTAGAATATGTTTTCCTTTCCATTAAATAAGACTACTGTGGCTTAGAAAAAACTAATTTCTAGATTGTATCAAATAAGTAGCCTATCAGTTCTATAGATGAGGTATGACAGAAAAGGTGCTTTAAAAAAAGTATGATTTCCACATTCAAGTAACCATGATCCTCTTCCAACTGGTTATCATGGGATCCAAGAAAATATTTATCCCAAATAATACCACCATTGAACCAAACATTTCTGAAATGTTTTGTCAGAAATAATATTTAGAGAACTTTTTGAGTCATCAAGGTAAGGAAATTTGTCTTCTGGATATATTGAAAAGTTTGTGGGTTTTTTAAATGTTTTTTTTTTATTTTGGATAAAGTCAAGAGTCATTTGAAGACAAGCCTGATGAATATGATAACCACTTGGAGATTAATACCATGTCTGAAACTAAAATATGTTTACAAAACACTGAGATTGGTTTTCTTATTTGGTTCAACATATCTCAGAAGATAAATATCAGAAAGAGGTTCCAAAATTATTTTGAGTCATGGTTATATTACTAAGATATTTATTTAGCTCCAAAGGGAAATTATCCATCTAAATGTGTGTGTGTGCATCTGTGTGAAAAATTACTTTATAACATGGTCATATGCTATAAAACTCACATGGTCTAAAACTTATAAATAGCTATCCATTATCAAATAATGTTTTGAGGCCACAAGTACCTATATAACTTACTGATTTTCAATCGCCTTCTAATCACAAAGAATAATCATCATAAAAATTAAATTGCTAATTTGAATGCATACCATGGGTCAGGCACTGTGCTTACTACTTAAATATATTGTTGCATTTAATAATATGAGCTCAATGGTTGCCAGAAGGATTCATGAGTGAAAAAAAACAAGTTTTGGATTTTAGCACAATGCCTGGTTCACAGCAAGGATTCAACAAATTAGCTATTCATTTATATTATTCTTACAAGGAAATTTAAGCTTAAATCCATCTGTGGAATGCCACAATTTCCCTTCTTAACCACTGTTCCTTTCTGCCTCTGCCTGTGATTGGCTAAGGATATGAATACCTTGGCAGAGAATTTGTCATTGACCCACGAGTCATCACCCATGGATCTAAATATAAGTACACAGGCATATTTGATAATTGATTACCTGAAGCTCTTTAACCATCTTCTGAAGCTGAGCTACCAGGCCTTTCTCATTCTCCACTTTTGAATTCATCTGACTGTTTTCTAATTCTTTTCTGTTTAGAAGAAGATATCAAATACAATTGTTCAGAATAATAACATTTTGTTTAAAGTAGTTAGAATTGTAATATTCCTAACACAAAGAAAAGATAGACGTTTGAGGTGATAGATATCCCAATTACCCTGATTTACTCATTGTACATTGTATACAGGTATCAAAATAGCACATGCACTCCAAAAACATGTACAATTATTATAAATCAATAAAAAACACAACCAGGCTTTAACCAAAAGTAAAAATACCATTTTGTTTAAATATTTTTTTAATTATAGATATAATACAATAATTCATTCTCATTTTAAAACTTCAATGATTATGCCTACATCTGAATTTTTCTTGGCTATGATACCTGATATGGTTTGTCTATGTCCACACCTGAATCTCATCTTGAATTTCCACATGTTGTAGGGGGGATCCAGTGGGAGGTAATTGAATCATGGGGGCATGTCTTTCCCGTGCTGTTCTTGTGGTAGTGAATAAGTCTCACAAGATCTAATGGTGTTATAAAGAGGAGTTCTCCTGTACAAGTTCTCTCTTTTTGCCTGCACCATCCATTTTAGATGTGCCTTGCCTTCCACCATGATTGTGAGACCTCCCCAGCCATGTGGAACTGTAAGTCTGTTAAACCCTTTTTCTTGTATAAATCACCCAGTCTCGGGTAACTCTCTATCAGCAGTGTGAAAATGGACTAATATAGTAAATTGGTACCAGTAGGTGGGGCATTGATGAAAAGATACCCGAAAATGTGGAAGCGACTTTGGAACTGGGTAACAGGCAGAGGTTGGAACAGTTTGGAGGGCTCAGAAGAAGAAAGAAAAATGGGGGAAAGTTTGGAACTCCCTAGAGATTTGCTGAATAGCTTCAACCAAAATGCTGATAATGAAATGGATAATGAAATCGTAGCTGAGGCAGTCTCAGATGGAGATGAGGAACTTGCTGAGAACCAAAGCAAAAGTGGTTCTTGTTATGTTTTAGCAAAGAAACTGGTGGCATTTTGCCTCTGCCCTAGAAATCTGTGTATCTTTAAATTTGAGAGAGATGATTTAGGGTATCTGACAGAAGGGATTTCTAAGCAGCAAAGCATTCAAGAGGTGACTTGGGTGCTCTTAAATGCATTCAGTTTTGTTTTTTTGGTGTTTTGTTTATTTGTTTTTGAGACTGAGTCTTGCTCTGTCACCCAGGCTGGATTGCAGTGGCACAATCTTGGCTCACTGCAACCTCCACCTCCCAGGTTCAAGCAATTCTCCTGCCTCAGCCTCCCGAGTAGCTGGGACTACAGGCTCATGCCGCCATGCCCAGCTAATTTTTTGTCTTTTAGTAGATGAAGGGTTTCACTGTGTTGCCCAGACTGGTCTCTAACTCCTGAGCTCAGGCAATCTGCCCGCTTCGGCCTCCCAGAGTGCTAGGATTATAGGCGTGAGCCACCGCACCCTGCCTGCATTCAGTTTTATAAGGAAAACAGAACATAAAAGTTTGGAAAATGTGCAGCCTGACAATGTGATAGAAAAAAAAAATCCCATTTTCCGAGAAAAAATTCAAGCCAGCTGCAGAAATTTGCATAAGTAACAAGGAACCAAATGTTAATCCCCAAGACAACTGGGAAAATGTCTCCAGGCCATGTCAGTGGTCTTCGCTACAGACCCTCCCATCACAGGCCTAGAGGCCTAGGAGGAAAAATTGGTTTCGTGGGCTGGGCCCAGGATCCCCGTGCTGTGTGCAGCCTAGGGACTTGGTGCCCTGCGTCCCAGCTGCTCCAGTCATGGCTGAAAGGGGCCAACATAGAGCTTGGGTCATGGCTTCAGAGGGTGCAAGCCCCAAGCCTTGGCAACTTCCACCTGGTGTGGAGCCTACAAGCACACAGAAGTTATGAATTGGGGTTTGGGAACTTCCACCTAAATTTCAGAAATATGGAAATGCCTGGATGCCCAAGCAGAAGTTTGCTGCAGGAGTAGGGCCCTTATGGAGAACCTTTGCTAGAGCAGTGTGGAAGGGAAATGTGGGGTCAGGGTCCCCACACAGAGTCCCTTCTGGGGCACTGCCTAGTGGAGCTGTAAGAAGAGGGCCACTGTCCTCCAGACACCAGAATGTTAGATCTACTATCAGCTTGTACCATGCACCTGGAAAAGCCACAGACACTCAACACCAGCCAGTGAAGACAGCTGGGAAGGAGGCTTTACCCTGCAAAGCCACAGGGCAGGAGCTGACCAAGACGGTGGGAACCTACCTCTTGCATCAGTGTGCCCTGGATGTGAGACATGGAGATCATTTTAGAGCTTTAGGATTTGACTGCTCTGCTGGATTTCAGACTTGGATGGGGCCTGTAGCCCCTTTGTTTTGGCCAATTTCTCCCATTTGGAATGGCTGTATTTACCCAATGCCTATACCCCCATTGTGTCTAGGAAATAACTAACTTGCTTTTGATTTTACAGGCTCATAAGCAGAAGGGACTTGCCTTCTTGCAGATAAGACCTTGGACTGTGGACTTTTGAGTTAAAGCTGAAATGAGTGAAGACTTTAGGGGACTGTGGGGAAGGCATGATTGGTTTTAAAATGTGAGGACATGAGATTTGGGAGGGACCAGGGGCAGAATTATATGGTTTGGCTGTGTCCCCACCCAAATCTCATCTTGAATTTCCATGTGTTGTGGGAGGGACCCTGTGGGAGGTAATTGAATCATGGGGCAAGTCTTTCCCATGCTGTTCTCATGATAGTGAATAAGTCTCACGAGATCTGATGGTTTTATAAAGAGGAGTCCCCCTACACAAGTTCTGTTTTTGCCTGCTGTCATCCATATAAGATGTGACTTGCTACTCCTTGTCTTCTGCCTTGATTGTGAGGCCTCCTGAGACATGTGGAACTGTAAGTACATTAAACCCTTTTTCCTGTGTAAATTACCTAGTTGTAGGTATGTCTTTATCAGCAATGTGAAAATAAACTAAAGTCATACCCAATCCCTGCTTTCCCACTAGAGGAAACTACCATTATCCATTTAGTGTAAATCCTTCCAGAAATTTAAGTACTGACATATGTTTGTGCTTACATGTGTACATGTAGCTATTTCATTTTCCTTACTGTGACAGAATATCACATACATTTGCATGTACAGATTAACAACTTGATTGGTATTAATATATTATTCATTAAGATATTGATAAGAATAGCATTTATAATATATTAAATATGTATTTAATATTAAATATTGTTATATTTAATTTTTTAAATATATTATTGAATTGAGAATGTTATTTTTTTTTTTTTTTGAGTTTCACTCTTGTTGCCCAGGCTGGAGTGCAATGGTACAATCTCGGCTCAATGCAACCTCTGCCTCTTAGGTTCAAGCAATTCTCCTGCCTCAGCCTTCTGAGCAGCTGAGATTACAGGCACGTGCCACCACGTCTGACTAATTTTGTATTTTTAGTAGAGACAGGGTTTCTCCATGTTGACCAGGCTGGTCTTGAACTCCTGACCTCAGGTGATCCGCCCGCCTCCGCCTCCCAATGTGCTGAGATTACAAGCATGAGTCACCACACCCAGCCTGAGAATTTATTCTTATCAATATATTAAGCTTAAAAATCTTAAGCTATTATATTTTAAAATAATTATATTATTATTAATTCAATAATATATTTTTCTACACAAGCCTACACAGAGTACTCCATTTAAAAATTAACTATGGCATAGTATTTCACAATTTAGACATTCCTTAGTTTGTGAATTTCACAATAAGCACTTAGGTTTTCCTTAATATTTTGCTTTTACAAATCACACCATTCATAACCATGCCCCTTGTATACATGAGAGTGTTTCTCTAGAGTGGATACTGAGCAGGAAATTGCTGGGCAATGAATAGGTAAGTGTTGAAAAATAAGATAGCCCTGTCCCTTGCTCTCCACTAACAGTGTGAGATCATTGCTTCTCTACATTTATTCTTAATATCAGACTTCTGAAATTTTCTTAGAAAATAGATTACTATTTCATTGTTTTATTTGCAATGCCCTCACTTACTAGTAATGACTGCATCTTGTCAACTATTAGTATCTTTAAATGGTCAATAAACCAAATGGACTGCCTGTTTGTGTTATTTGCCCATTTTTCTATTAGGTGTGTTCATCTAATTATTGAGTTATAGATTTTCCTTGGATTCTTGACATTTTTTATATTTGTTACAAATTTTTCTCTCACTTTATAACCTGTCTCCATTTTATTTGTATTGGCATTTGCCACATGTTTAAAATTTTGATGTCAAATATATCAATGTCTCCCTTTTGTCTTTGGCTTTTTGTGACTTGCTCAAGAAGACTTAGCCTGTCAATTTCCTAAGACTTATTGACTATATTTTATTCTAATTTTTTTTAAGTTGTGGTAAGAACACTTAACCTGAGCTCTACTCTTTAATTTTTAAGTACAAAATGTAGTATTGTTAACTACAGGCAAAACGTTGTAAAGCAGATCTCTAGAACTTAATCATCTTATATAACCAACTTTATACTCATTGAACAGCAGCTCTCCATTATTTCTCCCTCCTCCCAGCCCTTAGCAAGCACTTTTCTATGAATTCGTTTCTATGAATTTGATTATTTTAGATACCTCTATTGGTGGAATCATGCAGTCTTTTTCCTTTTTGTGACTGGCTTATTTCCCTTAGTATAATGTCCTCCAAATTCCAATATCCGTATACATATATATGTGTATATATATGTATACAGATGTATGTATGAATATGTGTATGTGTGTGTTTGGGGGTTTTTTCATTTTTAAAATTTTATTTTTTATTTCAATAGGTTTTTGTGTATATGTATGTATGTGTGTATATATATACATATACACACACACACACACACACCCCACATTTTCTTTATCCATTTATACATCAGTGAATATTTAGGTTGTTTCTACATATTGGCTATTGTGAATAATGTGGCATCTTCTAATGGTTTTATGGCTTTGTTTTGACATTGAGTTCATTAGTGCAACTGAAGTTTGTGTGTATAAATTGTATGAGGTAGCAATTTCTCTCACCTCAAGAAATTAATAGCCAATAATTCCAATACCATTTACTACATCTCTTGTCATTATTAATTTGAAATGCCACCTTTATCACTTATTGTTTCAAATATACATAGGTCTATTTAGGGGAAAAGTTTTTTAATAAAGTTACAACTTTTTAAAAATATGGATTTCTAAAATGCTAAAACTCTCGACCTGTAGCCTACATGACATAGAGTATCATTTACACTTTGCTGGTTATCATTTGTACCGAAACACAATCTTCACAACTGAATGCTAAGGGAACTCTATCATCATTTTAATTATTCTATTCCATTCATAAGGGTCACTTGTTTCATCATTCTAAACCCTATTAAGCCCAGTAACTTATTAGCAGAATATGAGTCAAGCTTCACCAAGAGCATGTATAATAGCATATATGTATATACCAACAAGAAAGCCAGACGCTCACAGCTGGTCAATGGACTCTCTTCCCTCTTTCACTGTGGGCCTCAACCACTGATATACTATCATCCTTAATGTGGCCTTTTTGGAGACAGAGTCTCGCTCTGTCGCCAGGCTGGAGTGCAGTGCCACGATCTCGGCTCACTGCAACCTCCGCCTCCTGGGTTCAAGTGATTCTCCTGCCTCAGCCTCCCAAGTAGCTGGGACTACAGGTGCAGGCCACCACGCCCAGCTAATTTTTGTATTTTTAGTAGAGATGGGGTTTCACCATGTTGCCCAGGATGGTCTCAATCTCTTGACCTCATGATCCACCCACCTCGGCAACCTGACCTATCTTACTCTTCATCCTCACTGTTTTCCTCTCTTATTTGGTATAATCTAAATAAATTTAACCCTAATGATTAAAAGAAAAAAAAAGTCTAGTTAAACAGAGGAAGACGACAAAAGGGAGAAGGTGAGAAAACCCATGTCACTGACTAATAGAACTAAACTGAGAAAGCCGTCTTGCTCCGAGTTCCTTGGGGTGTAAGGAATCCAAATGAGTTGAAAGTTCCCTAATTTTGATCATTTTAATGGCTTGTTCTAGATTTTAAGGTTTAATATTTATATAGTAAATTATTTCACCAAAATTCCTATGTAAATATTAAGTTATGTCTGACAAACATATATTATTTAAGTAATCAGAGAGTATCCTTCACAAGAGGATTTTTTTTTTTTTTTTTACATTTTATGCCATTGGTCTCATGAGTAAAAAAGAGAGTCATTGTTATTTTTTTGACTTACAGCTGCAAGTTCCCAATAGTTTACATCTCATATACCTTACACCATTCTTTCTCATTTGCTAGTCAGATACTTTCTTCTTTACGTCCTTCCAGATTATGCATTTAGTCTCTTTACAACTATAAAATAAAGTCCAGAAAAGAAAAAAAAAATCATTTCCTAGGTTTGTTATCCTTGCCTTGGGTCTTGAGCTATCTGGCCCTGGAGTCCTAAGGATAAATGAAACAAGAAAGCTGTTCCTTCTAATATAAGGTCTCCAAGAATCTCATGTCAACAGAAAGGTGGCTTACTTCCTCAGCTCTTCTGCCAGGTGTCGCTGCCTGCTTTCCAGGTTCTCCATACTTTCCTGATTCAGCTTTAAATCGCCCTCCAGTTTGTGCAGTTCCCTTTCACAGTTAATTCTCGCTTTTCTCTCCTGCTCAAGGGCACCCTCAAGCTGACAAAAGGAGACACTATTTAGTCAAATAAATAGGTAGAGTTTATACTTCACTAGATGTGTTCAGTAACCACTTACCTTCTGGAAAAAGAAAGACACAAGCACAAATTCTATAAATGATGCCCAGTAACAGAGATATTTCCAAATACATATTGCGTATGTCAATAGGTTAACAAAAGAATCCAGAAATCACAGGGATGGAAGAAAACTTTAGAAATTATAGAATATGAGTTCTGTCTTAGGGAAGGAACCAACAAGAAATGGCCAGTGAGCCCTTGATTGATCTCTTTCCAATGATAGGAAGCTCACTTCTTCACATGGCAGCTCATTTCACGGGTGGATAAGTCCATTTACTTGGGAGTGCTTCTTCATAAGAAGCCAAAATATTCCCTGTAAATTCTATCCACAAGCACAAGCTCTGCTCCTTGGAGCAACACCAAGCAAATCAGTTTCTGCATGATCATCCTTAATAATCTGGAATAACCCTAGGCATCACTGGCCCATTCAAACACATTCTCACATGGCATGATTTTTAAGCCCCGTCACCACCTTGGTACCCTCTTCTAGTTCATAACATCATGTCATATTCTGGTTCCTCACTAAATGTTCTCCATCAGAACATTCCAGTTTTGTATGCATTAGTATTGCCAGGAATTATATAAAGGTTAATTTTCCAGGAAGCTAGATAACAGTCACAATATGGCTTATTTATTTATTGATACGTTTACTTTAAAACAATGGAAGACATGCTCTGTAACCAGCCAAAGAGATGAAATTCAAATTGGGAGGGAGGGAGAAATTCTGGAAAGGATATATGTAAAATCAGAAAGTAGATGAACACTGAGTTCTGGGGACTGAAAGTCTGTGTCCCCGCCAAATTCATACGCTGAAATCCTAATCCCCAGTGCAATGGTGTTGGGAGGTGGGCCCTTTAGGAAGTGATGAGGGCATGAAGGTGGAGCCTCCATGAATGGAATTAGTCCTTATAAAAGAGAACCTGGAGAGCTTCCTTGTTCCTTCTGCCATGTGAGGACACAAGGAGAAGTCACCCTCCATAAACCAGGAAATGTGTCCTCACTAGACACCAAGTCTGCTGGTACTTTGATTGCAGACTTCCCAGTCTCCGGAACTGTAGGAAATAAACTGCTATTTATTTGCCCCCCAGTTTATGGTATTTTATTATAGCAGCCTGAATGGACTAAGACACCAGGAGAGAATAAATGTGTGGGTGTGTGGGTGTGGGCAGGTGTGTGTGATGTGCATATATACGCACATATATAAACACCCAAAAATCCTTATGCTGAGGCTTTGTGAGATATGCAATTAGTGGAAATAGGAAGAAATGTAACACAACGAATAAGTAATAGAAGAAACTTATATAGAGGCAGGAAGAAAGAGCAGCAGACAAGGGAAAAAAAAAAAAAAAAGACCTAACCACCCTTGTCAACAATTTTATAAAGGCTACACTTTATAAAAGTGGGGACTACTGTGAGCATAAATGCATAGCATATACTATGTCAGCTGGGGTGGGAAAAAGGAAGAATTATGAACCCACACATTGAAACTGGTATGAAACAGTTTTATTTCACAGAGCATTTAGAGGCAAAACAGGGGCATCATCTCTAGAATCTTAAAAGTAATTTCCAATAGTGTAGGTAGAACACAGCTTGTGTCTCACATATCTTTCAACCATAAATAAATCTCAGCACACCAGTGGAAACACACATGGCCTTTAAAATGAATCCTTCAACACCAGTGTCAAACAAAGTACCAGCATATCTGTGGGACAAAATACCAGGTTCCGTGGGAGATATGAGGAAAGCCAGTCACCTAGAGTGATAACCCTTTACCATTCATCTTACTGTTCTTTTCCTATCGTCCAGGGTTGAATGAAAGTTGCATTTAAAAACTGACAGATTATATGCAGAGACCTCTCTTATACTGTCGTGGTTTTGTGTATAAAAAAAAACCTTTTATTCTCAATAATCAGGAAAACCATGCTACTAGGTTTTCCTGAAACTGTCAAGATAAATTAATGAATTAAAAACTGGAGTTATGTATATATGTAGACAGATAGCTAACTAACCAGATACACCATTACTGACCTCAACAACTTGCTGTTCCAGCTTCAGATTTGCTTTGCTCAGGCTGCTGAGCTTCTCCTCCTCCACGTGCAGGTCATCTAGGGTCTGCTGATGGGCCTCCTGCACAACTTTGGCTGCTCTGTTAAGTTTGCTGATATCCTCATTTAGAAACTCTACTTCCTCAGTCAGGTTCTTGACCTGTGGGAAGAAGATGACAGCTTCATTAAAGCCACTGCTGGAAAGTTGGGCATAACACTGAGGATCATCTCCTTTTGTCGTCCAGAACAACACATGAGGTATCCAATGTCATAAAGAGCTGTATTTAGCCAAGTTCCTGATACACTTTCTAAAGCTAAATTTAGTTTTTCTCCCACAAAAATGATCCGTTATCTGTCATGGTCAGGAAATGGAGTATTCTGTTTAAACATTAATATGAGTAAATAATTAACATTATTTATAATTATTTAACATTATTAATATGAACTAAATTGGATGGCCAATTTAATTCACATTATTATATAACAGTAACAACACTAAAAGCAATTGCGATTTCTTTTGAGGAGTCATGGCATGTACCGATCGCGTTGTGCCTCAGTATCCCAAAAAATGGCAGTTCAAGAAGGGTTCCAGCTGATAAAATATGCAAACATGGAAGTTGACTGTATCAGGCCCATGTGCTTTTTATGAAAGGGAATCAATAAAAATAAGAGTGCTATTTAATAGCCTGCCAAAATTACAGTGTCACTTTGGAGACTGTATCAGAGGCTTGATGCAGACTCCTCACTGTCCTCAATCTACACACAGATGCGCAAGTTAAAACCCTCAAACAAACTCTCAGCCAAAACAAACAAAACACGAAAGCCCTTAACTAGAATTAAAGTGACATCTTCAAGGTCAAACTCCAAATCAATGACACAGCTGGGGACTCAGGCACATCCCGAATTATCTTTTAGCAAACCATATCATACTCACTCTTCTTCCAAAAAAAAAAAAAAGGGTTCTTACAGGCCCCATGAAACCATTTTACTCTATTATAGAGTTCAGATGCAATAGGATTGGAACAAATGAAAATGTTTCATTTGGGAAGTTAAATAAGGTTCCATAAGTTCAAACTGGAAATCTGAATTGGGACAGCATAGTTTATCAGACCCTATATTTTGTGCCAGTTCTGACTCTCAATGCTGTAAAGTTGCAGGCCACTGTGCTAATTAACTTAAATAGAGCAAGTCAGATACCAAAACCTGATTTGAGAGTGGAATTCTGGCTGCTAGGCCTTCTAAACTAACATTATGGAAAAAGTACCTTGTGCTCTGTAGTACGTTTCTCCTTCTCTGACTTCACCAACATTGTTTCCAAGTCATCGATTTCTTTCTTCAACTCGGAACATTCATCTTCGAGTTTCCGCCCCCTGGCAGTCAGCTCAGAATTTATCTCCTCTTCTTCCTCCACCCTCTCCGACAGCTCTTTTACTCTGGCCTCCAGCTGGATCTTGGATTTAATCAGCCACTCGCACTGCTCTTCAACATTTGCCAGTGTCTCTTGCTCCTGCCATGATGAGGAGAAAATTGTTGCCAACAGCTGGAAGTAATTTATCAGCTAGGCGAAAATGCTGCTTAACACATAGCAAAGAGATAATTGCCTGCCCTCTGCCCAGCACTTTCACCTACCTTTCCTAAACAGCTGCAATAATATTCCCAGGTCCCTGATCCGATCACTGAGAAGTGAAGTTGCTTGTGTTTGGAGGTGCTTTCAATCTCTCAGGCCAATTCAGTAGATTAGATTACCTCTTCTAAAGCACTTAATAGAATCCTGGTGGCCTAAAGGAGCTAGCATGCCTCCAAAAATCAGTGGTGTGCTGCTTAAACCACAGCTTCTGGAAACATCCATGCGGGCATAGAGTTTGAGGTAGATAACTGCTCAAAAAATCATCTTTTAAGAAAGCAGAGTTCCCTCAGAATATTGCACTGTAACTATTACAAGTGCACGGATGTATGTGTTTAATATACATCTCTTCTAATAAATTGAGCTGAGTTATATGTTTTTTAAATTCATAGGCTAAATTTAGAATTCATAAGTTTATTTGCAAGTCACTAACTGTATTTCACTGTTATTTCCAACTAAAATTTTTGCCTCAATGATTCTGATAGTACGAAGTTACACAAAGAGCATATAGTACTCTTTCCTTTATCCTTGCACAGGCACTGCCTCCAGCTCTTATTGGGTAACCCATTGTTCCTGTGTTATGGGTCAAGTAAAAAGTGTGTTATGGGTCAAGTAAAAAGTAAAGGGGGTTTTTACTACAGAGCACCTTTCATAACTTTAAGCCCCTCTAACTTGTCTTCTTTAGAGGCTGAATAAAACCTCTTCTTCATAAGCAAGTTCTTAATTGTTGTTGGTCTTGCTGTAATATAACTTTACACACATTTTCATCTTCCATCTCTAGACCTCATCCATCCTTCACAACATGCCAGTTTGGGCAATGTATTAATGATCCACTTGCCTCACTTAACTTGTGTCTGCTAATCAGATCAAGAGTGGGGGTCTGGGGGGAGGTAAAAATCCAGGCTATTGGCCTCTGAGTAGCTCCTGGCTGGAGAATGGCTGCCTACCCAGCAAACAGGGCTCAAAGAGGCACAGATGGAGAGAGGTATGGAATAATAAATGTACAACTTCCCTGAAAATCCCAAAACAGGGGCTAAATAAAAAAGAAATATCAGGACATTTAGGAATGGTGAATGCAAATCAGAGAAGCTTCCAATTATTATGGGAAATAATGGGGACACTTTATCTTAGTTCACCCCAGATTGACAAGCAGAACAGTTTTTGCTGCATTCCATTCAGCCTGTATACAAGACCTGTCACCACCACTGAACAAAGAGGACAGTCCAATCGACCATCATTGATCTCTTCATTAAACATGACAGCAGGATTTGGGGGCTGACTGAGCAATGGTGTGGCAGTTTAGCAGTAGAAAGATTCCTACCCCAATGGCAGCTTTCTGACGTACTCACAATGTTAACTGGAACGGGGTCACTCAGTTCTAGTGGAATTTTGACTAAGCAAAGAAGGATTTCAAAATATTTCTTTTTTTTTTTTTTTTTGATTATTTTGTGTTTAGCTTTCTCCCTTAAAATAAATAATCATAAAATAGATATTATATATAATAATATATAATGATAGCTCTGTCAACTTCTTAATCACAGTTACAATCT
Organism: Piliocolobus tephrosceles; assembly: GCF_002776525.5. Taxonomy (NCBI): domain Eukaryota; kingdom Metazoa; phylum Chordata; class Mammalia; order Primates; family Cercopithecidae; genus Piliocolobus; species Piliocolobus tephrosceles. Next base: position 2,740,078 of record NW_022300975.1, on the reverse strand, counting down.
GAACTCATCTCAGCCTTCTTGGGTTTGCTCTGGAGTTCGCTTCCATGTGTTTCCCATGCTCCCCACGATGATCTTTGACATGCACCTCAAGGTTTTGTCTACCATGCCCTACACAAGCTGGGTCCATTTCTATCTCCCGCATCAACCCAGGTAGCACTGGCTACTTTCCGTCAGTAGGAAGAATGATAGAAACTGGGAGGCCTGGTCTCAACCAAAGTTACCTCTTCCCTAAGCCAAAATATTTCACAAATTCTGATTCTTACAGTTCTTACAGTAGATTTGAAATGGGGCCCAGGAATTTGTATTTTTAACAAGCATACCAGGTAAGACTGGTATACACTGAAGTTGTAGAATCACTGCTATGTTAAATATGTATCAGAAATGCGAGTTTGGGTGTAAAGTCTTACATAAAATACAGCCTGTTGGCATGCTGGTAGATAATACAGCTTCAAAATATTGAAGAGTAATAATAATAAAAGAATAACTTGTGTCAGTCTGAAAGTACTAAATTTTCTCTGTTTTTGGTAAAGTTTAAAAATAAGAAAAATTGTTGTTTCTTATTTAAAAAGCAAGAAAAATTATATTTGAACACAGAATTTTTCAACTTAACACTGTGCTAAGTAGAGAAGAAAGTATTATAAAGGTGGTTAAAATTTCATCCTGGCCCTTTGGGCTGTTTTGGGATCACAGTAGTCCAGGTGGCTAGGGAGGAGTAACATGAAAGACAGTGAGTAATAACACATTAGCATCATACTGTAGATAGAGGCTTGAATGCCAAAACCAGGGGTTTGGAGTCTAAAAATGTACGTATTATATGATCTGAGGGTTGCTCACCCGGGAAGCGACATGATGCTTTTTTAAAGACAATGGTTCTTAATCTGGACTGGATATCAGTGTCACCCACAGAGATTATTTGGACCTACACAGAGTCTGCTTAATCAAAATATCTGAGAGTGGAGTCTAGGCATCTTTATTTTTTTTTTTTAATGTTTCACAAATGACTTTGATACAAAGTCAAGGTTAAGAACTCTTTTAAAAACTCTACTCATTAGTAATGTTGATTTGGACCCAGGAAGGGGAAGTAGGGAGACCAAAATCAGGATATCTGACTAGAAGCACACTGCAACATTCCTGAAGATCTCAGTCAAGCTTTTCTTGGGACCTACTAAAATCCTGTCTGCTGATTTGCTAATGGGTCGTGGGCTACATACAAACTTTAAATTAAGACCCAGAGCTTCCCGGCCTCCATGATGTGCTATTATACAGTAAAAATCCATCTGATAATTTGTCCCTTTTTAAAAGACATCCTGCCAATGAAATCACTTCACTATGAAACAGGGTATCTCCTTGTTTTCATTGTCTTTGGTTTTATAAAATCCTTTGGTATTTGAAAAGCACATGCATCTATTTTTTTTTTTTTTCCATGTCAACATTGCCTGATTAACAAGGAAGTCTAATTAAAAACTTGATTTAAAGAACAAATGGTGTGGCTACTCACAGCCTGAAGCTGAAGAATCAGGTCATTTTTTTCCTGAGTGAGGGATACTTGCTTTGCTTTCAGTTCCTCCCTCTGAAACTCTGATTTCTCCAAGGCTTTCTGTAATTGTGCACACTCTTCCTTCAGTCCAGCTATTTCTTCTCCTATTTCTGAAGATTTAACAAGAGGCTTGATCTTGAAGAAGAGCCTCATCCAGGCCCAGTTCTTCACAGCCATGAAAGCTCTTATGTTCCATTGTATCAAAATGAGTGCATCCCTAAATCAAGAGAGAAAAAAGAAAAGCAAGTTAGCCCTGACTATAGGAGAATTAGTTCCCAAATTAAAATCCTCAATAAACACATCTTTTTAGGAGTCATAAAAAATTCTTATTAGTCTTCAAAGCACTTTTACATCTGGACTTTCACTTGATTCTGGCAAAAACTCTCCAAGGGATAACTGGGGTTAGCAGTATTATGGACTAGATATCCTAAAAATGTTCCCATCACAAACATTCTTTGAATGAGAGCTGAATCTAAAGAGAGTAAGACATATAGAAGTCACCAAAAACTTGAACAATAAGTGAATGCATGCGTAGCTTGGCCATCTTTACGGAAGGAGGAAACAAGTCTTAGTATTGTAAGAGTCTGTATTTTCATATTCACATGGATAAAAAGGCAAGGCACAAACCTTCAAAGAATCTTACCCTTAATAAAAAGGAGGACTGAAAAATTCACCTACCAGCAAAGAGAGATATCAAATTAAAGTACATCTGATTTGGTATGAGTGAAGACAAATTCTACTTCAGATTTTTTTTAATAATCCAGTACCACTGAATTATTTAAGGTTTAAATTATACTGCCTGAATGGTACAGAAATATCCAATAAATTAGAACAATGATTTTTTTATTCTGATAATAAATACCTTTTCAACCCTTGGAGTAGGAAAATGCAAAATTGCATTGAAAAAAAAAAACACCTTAAACCCAAGCACCAGAAGTTCCCCTACATAAGGTACCCTGAAGAGGGGTTACAATCCAAAGTTACAAAACACATATAGGAAAATGAAGTTGAGCACATATAATAAAAAGTTTGATGAAACCCCCAAGATTTTCAGATAATTGTACTATCTGATGGAGACTATCAAATAATTATGTTAAAAATTATTGACCAGGCACGGTGGCTCACACTTGTAATCCCAGCACTTTGGGAGGCCGAGGTGGGTGGATCACGAGGTCAGGAGAATGAGACCACGGTGAAACCCCATCTCTACTAAAATTACAAAAAATTAGCCAGGTGTGGTGGCAGGCACCTGTAGTGCCAGCTACTCGGAGAGGCTGAGGCAGGAGAATGGCGTGAACCTGGGAGGCAGACCTTGCAGCGAGCCGAGATCACACCACTGCACTCCAGCCTGTGCGTCAGAGCAAGACTCCATCTAAAAAAAAAATTATTGTCAAAGATAAAAAGGAAAGACCTTTAGAAACAATGAACCACTCTGATAAAAGGACACACAGATTTGAAATAAGACCAAATAAAATGTCTAAAACTAAAAAATATAGCAGTTGAAATCAAATACTCAGTGGAAAAATTAAGCAGGTTATTAGAAACACTGGAGAAAAAATAGTAGTGAATGGAGAAAAGAACAAACCCCCACAGCTCCAGACTCCAGGATGGCCCTTACAACCTCAGGTTCCAGGCCTGCCCCAGTGCCAGTCCAGACATGTAGCCCCAGACTGCCAATGACCCAGACTCCAGGACCATCCTGATAATCAGTCCAGTCCCCACAGACCCAGGCCCCAGAATTATCCCCATCAGTAAGGGTGTTCCAGTAGATCCTAACCACAGACTGACTCTCATGGCCCCAGGATCCAGGCATACCCTCACTAAGTCCACTACCATGGACTTAGACACTAAGGCTTGCCCATGTGGATCCAAGATCTAGTGTATACAGCCTCCAAGCTAGTCTTTATGGACCCAGGAATTGGGCCTGAATGTGCACTGAAACTGCCACCAGGCCATCATGCCCCAAGACTCCAGCAGCAATCCTGCCAGTGGACACTGCCAGCTGGGCTGCCCAGAATCCCTGACCAAGCTTACTGCTGAAGAGGTTTTCCTGTTGAAGCCACCCTATAAAGACTAAAAGATGTACTACTTCAAATGCACAAACACTAATGTAAGGCCACAAGGATCAGGAATAATCAAAAAAATATGACACCACCAAAGGAACAAAACAAAGCACCAGTAACCACCCCTAAAAAAATGGAGATCTACAAACTAACAAAATCAGACACTGGAGAAAGCAAGAAATTACAGGTTTCTGAAACAAATACACAAACAAACCGGACACCTGGAGCAGTTAGGGACAAAGGCCTAAAATCTCTAGCCAAGATGTCTGGTGAAGATCTTGCCCAGTCAAAGCCAGGGCATAAATATGGAGGAGGGGGACTACTGTTTCTTCAAATGTATAGACACTTCTGCAAAGCTGTAATAATCATGAAGAATCAGGAACCCACAACAGAATAAAAAGAATGAAACAAACCCCCTAGAAACCCACCCTAAATGGAGATCTATGAATTGCTGACAAAGAATTCAAAACAATGTGTAGGGGACTACGTGCTTGCAAACGAGACGTTCCCAATAAGTCCTGCTCTTGCAAACGAAGCAGGGCGTTCCCGATAGGAGCCAGCTGCAAACAGCAGACCCTGGGGGCTTGTTTATGTGTAAACATCTTGAAAATCCAAAAAGTCAGGGAAAGGTCAGAAAAACAACAATGTGTCTTGTGACTTGGCAACATTCCACAAATGACTGTATAAAATAAAGCAGAGCACGCCATTTGGGGTGGCCGCCATGTTTGTCTTGTCTTGTGTTGTCTTGTGTGTTCATTCCTTTGTTTAGGAAACACGCGGACCCCAACAACAATGATCTTAAAAAAAAGTTTAGTGAGCTACAAGAGAACAACTAAACAAAGTGAGAAAAATAATACATGAACAAAAGGAGAAGTTCAACAAGGAAATAAAAACCATAAAAAAGAACCACACAGAAATTCTGGGATTGAAGAACACAATGACTAGACTGAAAAATTCCATGGAAAGTATAAATGCAATCAAGGGGAAGAATCAGTAAGCTCAAAGACAAGTTGTTTGAAATTACTCATTTAGAGGAACAAAAAGGAAAAACAAATTAAAAGAATGAAGAATGCCTACAGCACTTATGGGATATTGTCTAGCTTACCAATATACACATTATGGGAGTCACTGAAGGAGCAGAGAAAAAGAAAGAAACAGAAAGTTTATTTAAAGAAACAATGACAGAAAGCTTTTAAATCTGGAGAGGAAAACAAACAACTATATTCATTAAGCCCAAAGAACCTCAAGTAGATCAAATATAAAGAGATCTTCACCAATGCACATTATAATGAAATTCTCAAAAGTCAAAGAGTTTTGAATGCAGCAAAACAAAAGTAACTTGTCACATATAATGAAACACTCCTGAGACTATGAGCAGATTTCTCAGCAAAACCTTGCAGACCGGAAGAGAGTGGTATGATAGAATCAAAGTGCTAAAAGAAAACAAAAACTAAAAACCATCAACCAGAAATACTGTATCCAGCAAAGCTGCCTTTCAGAAATGGAGAGATAAAGACTGCCACACAAATAAAAGCTGTGGGAGTTTATCATCACTACTTGCCTTACAAGAAATGCTAAAGGGAGTTCTTCAAGTTGAAACAAAAGGATGTTAACTAACCACACAAATATATATAAAAGTGTAAAACTCACTGAAAAGACAAGAATATAGTCAAATTCAGAATAATACTGTAATAATGGTGCATAAATCACCTTTTACTCTAATATTAGTTAATGTAAAAAATTATTTAAAATAACTGTAGCTACAATAACGGATTAATAGATATACAATATTAAAAATATTAAATTGTGACATAAGTAACATAAAATGTGGGGACAAGATAAGTTAAAATGAAGAGTTTTTATATGTAGTTGAAGTTAAACCATTGCCAGCTTAAAAATAAGAGGTCTGTCAGCTTAAGATAAACATGTAACTACAAGATGTTTTATGTAAGCCTCATGGTAACCACAAAGAAAAACCTTCTAGTAAACATACAGAAGATAAAGAGAAAGGAATAAATACCTAGCATTACAAAATATTATTACATCACAAAGGAAGACAGAAAGAAACAAACAATTTTTTAAAGTCATAAAACAATTAAGAAAATGGTAGTAGTAAGTCTGTATCTATTAACAATTACTTTAAATATAAATGAAATAAGTTCACCAATCAAAAGACAGAGTGGCCAAACGAATAGAAAAACCAAACCCAACTATATGCTGCCAACAAGAGACACACTTTAGCTTTGACAACATACACAGGTTGACAGTGAGAAATGGAAAAAGATATTCCATGCAAATGGAAATTGGAAAAGAGCAGGAACAGCTATAGTTACATCAGATAAAATAAATATAAGTCAAAAACTGTAACAAGAGATAAAGAAAGTTATTACATAATGACAAATGGGTCAATTTATCAAGATGATATAAATTTCTTTATATTTGACAAGATTTAATATCCATCCATTCATCCATCATAAAAATTCTCAATAATGTAGCTATAGAAGGAAGGTACCTCAACATAATAAACACCATATATGACAAGCGCACAGCTAACATCATACTTAATGGCGAAAAACTGAAAACTGAAAGCTTTTCCTCTAAGGTCAGAAATAGGACAAGAATGCTCACTCTCTATAGTTTTTTTCAATATAGTACTAAAAGTCTTAACCAGAGTAATCAGCCAAAAGAGGAAACAGAAGCCGTTCAAATTAGAAACAAAGAAGTTAAACTATCTCATATAGAAAACACTAAAAACCACCAAAAACTAGAATTAATACATTTGTAAACTTGCAGAATAAAAAAACATAAAAAATTAGTAACATTTCTATATACTAACAATAGACTATCCAAAAAAGAAGTCAATTCATAATAGCATCAAAAAATAAAATAAAATAAAATAAAATAGATAGGAATAAAACTTACCAAGGAGGTAAAAGATCCGCATGTTGAAAACTATAAAACATTAAAAAAGAAATTGAAGACACAAACAAATGCAAAAATAACTTGTGTTCATGAATTGGAAGAATACAGGATATTTTTGGTTAAAAGTCCATAGTCCCCAAAGATATCTACAGATTCAATGCAAACCCTTTCAAAATTCCAATGGTATTTTTTACAGAACTAGGAAAAAATTCCTAAAATTTATATGAAACCACAAAAGACTTCAAACAGCCAAAACAATAGAAACAATGCTGGAAGAATCACATTACCTAATTTCAAAATGCTCTACAAACTATAGCAAAGAAAACAGCAAAGTATTGGCATAAAAACAAACATATAGTCCAATGGAACAGATCGGAGAACCCATAAATCAATCTATGCATTTATGGTCAATTGATCTTCAATAAAGTTGCCAAAAACACACCGTATGGAAAGGACAGTCTTTTCAATAAATGGTGTTAGTAAATTAGATGTCCACATGCAGAAGAGTAAGTGGATCCTCATCTCACACCATATACAAATATGAACTCAAAAGGAACTAAAGACTTAAATTTAAGATCTGAAACTAAAATTACCAGAAGAACACTTGGAGAAAAAGTTTATTGACATTAGTCAATAAATTGCCAACAATTTTTTTTAATGTGACCCCAAAATCAAAGGCAACACAAGCAAAAATAGACAATGGGATTACATCAAACTAAAAAGCTTTTGCACAGCAAAAGAAACTATCAAAAAGGAGAAGACAACCTATGGAATGGGGGAAAATATCTGCAAACTATACAAGCAATAACGGGATAATATTCAAAATATATGAGGAATTAAACTGTATAGCATGAAAACAACCCCATTAAAAATCAGCAATGACCTGATAGACATTTCTCAAAAGACTATAAATGGCCTATACTATATGCAAAAATATTGAACATCACTAATTATCAAGGAAATACAAATCAAAACCACGAGATATTACGTCACACCTGTTAGAATGGCTATTAATAAAGACAAAAGATAAGGGTTGGCAAGTATGTGGGAAAAGGGAACTCTTGTACACTGTTGATGGGAATGAAAATTGGTACAGCCATTAGGGAAAACAGTATGAAGGCTCCTCAAAAAATTAAAAATGGAATTACCATAGGAGCTATCAACCCTAAAACACTAATGAAATTAGAATTTTGAAGACATATCTGTACTATCATGTTCATTATACTATTATTCGCAATAGCCAAGATATGGAATCAACCTAAGTGTTCATTGACAAATAAATAAAGTGTGGCATAAATATATAATGAAATATTATTCAACCTTAAAAAAGAAAACATTGTCATTTTTGACAACATGGGTTAACCTAGAGGACGTTATGCTAAGTATAATAAGCCAGGCACACAAAGACAAATATGACATGATCTCACTTATATGTGGGATATTAAAAAAGTCAATCATGGAAGTAGAGGGTGGAATGGTGGTTACTAGCAGCCAGGCCATAGGGAAAACGAGGAGATGTTGCTCAAAGGACACAACGTTTCAGTTACACAGGATGAGTAAGTTCTGAGGATCTAATATACAGTATGGTAACCATAGTTACTAATTCTGTGTTGTATACTGGAAATTTGCTAAGAGAGTAGACCTTAAATGCTCTCACCACACACAAATGATAACTTTGTAAAGTGAGGATTAATCAGTTTGATTGTGGTAATCATTTCACAATACCTACATATATCAAAACATCAGATTATACACCATATATTCAACTGAATAAAGTTGGAAAAAGGAAAAAGAATAAACACAAAGTAGAAGAAAAGAAAGAACACAAAGTAGAAGAAAAGAAAGAATAAAGGTAAGATCAGAAATTAATGATCTAGAAAAAAGTTTAAGTGGTTTATTAAATAGACTAAATAAAGATGTGGCATGAATGGTCAAGAAAAAGGAAAGAAGGCACAAGAAAACAATACTAGGAATAATAATACTCTAGAAATATAAATAATTTAGGATTACGCTCTAGGAATATAATATAGATACAGTAGAGATTTAAAAATAATAAGGCCAGGTACAGTGGCTCATGCCTGTAATCCCAATACTTTGGGAGGCCAAGGCAGGCAGTTAACTTGAAGCCAAGAGTTTGAGACCAGCCTGGTCAAAATGGTGAAACCTTATCTCTACTAAAAATACAACATTTAGCCAGGTGTGAAGACACACGCCTTTAATCCCAGCTACTCAAGAGGCTGAGACACAAGAATCACTTGAACCAGGGAGGCAGAGTTTGCAGTGACCTGATATCATGACACTGCCCTCCAGCCTAGGCGATAGAGAGAGACTCTGTCTCAAAAACTAAACTAAACTAAAATAAAATAAAATAAAATAAATTGATCAAATTGAAAAATTCAAAAGAAATGTAAAATTTCTTTTTTAATAAAAGAAAGCTTTCCTGCACTAATTCAAGAAGAAAATATCTCATTAGACATGTAACCAATAAATAAATTGAATCAAAATTATAAAACCTATCACAAAAGAACCACTAGATCCAGATTATTTTATTGGCAATGCCTACCAAAGATTCAAAGATCAGTTATAAGCTGGTTCATGTTTTGAAGAGAGAAAACATTCTTCAACTGTTTATGAGGTTAGGATAACCTTGATTCAAATTCAGATAACACAGCAGATGAAAATTATAGGCCAATCTTATCCATGAATATTGATGAAACATCTCATGGTGATATTACAATCAAACCCATCAATGTATGAAAATATTTCTTAACCAAAGTAAGTTTAACTTTTTAAAAAATCTGTTAATATATTTCCACACATTTATAGATTAATTCAGAAAAACTACGTGATTGTTTCAATAGATGCAGATAAATGATTAAATAATTTCCTGATAAAAATGCTTAACAAAATAAAATAGAAGGAATGTCCTTCATACAATAAGTCATTTCTACAAAAAAACAAAACAAAACAAAACAAAAAAACTACACTGAACATAATTCTTTAAAGGGAAATGATAGCTTTCCCCAAAGTCAGAAATATGAAGACATTTGACAAAAGGTTTTAAAGGCTGATATACCACAAGTGGGTGAGAACATGGGACAACGGGACTCTCATACATTGCTGGTGGAGAGTATGGTATATTAGAAGCAATTTGGCAACATCTTGCAAAGTTGAAGTGGTGTGTGACCTAAAACCTATTATTAATTAATGCCCTAAAGAAGTGCCACTCAAAGTGTGTGCCTCAGACCAGCTGCTATCCACAAACTGTTATCAGAAAATGGAGTATTTTGAGTAATGATGCCATATATATGAATATATATATATATATATATATATATATATTCATATATACGAATGGGGAGACATTTACAAAAATGTCACTGCAGAAGTTACTGGTAAAAAAAAAACAAAGGAAATAACAAATTTACTTTAGCTGGAAAATGGATAAATAAATTATGATACATTTATATAATGGAATACTATACAGCAGTTAAAATCAATAAGCTAGCCCTAGATTCATTAACACTGATATATTTCAAAGAATAATACTGAATATAAAAGACAAACTTCAGGACAATATATACAAAATGTTATTTACATGAAGACTAAGCACATGTAAAATCATGTCACATTTTAAGGATATCTGCATATCGAGTAAGCAAAGGTATGAAAACATACTTTTATATGACATATATAAAACATGGAATGAGAGACACAAACTCAAGGTCTGAAAAGGAAAAGGTAAGACTTGGATTACAGCAGAACTATATGGGGGCTTCAACTATGTATGTTAATTTTTTAAAATGTTGTTAGCAATTACAGAAAAAAAAATGTTAAGAGTTGACTGGGTGCCATGGCCCATGCCTGTAATCTCAGCACTTTGGGAGGCTGAGGAAAGAGGATTGTTGAACCCAGGAGTGCGAGACCAGCCTGGGCAACATAGGGAGACCCTGTTTCTACAAAAATAAAAAATTAATAATGTTAAGAATTGGAATTCCTTCATGATGATTCCATGAGTATGTATTATAGTATTTTTTGTATTTTTTATTTGCTTGCAATCTTTCAAAGTAATTTTTAAATCACAATTTAGAGAGAATGGATCATAAAGGTTTCACTTTAGACATTAAGAAAGTAAACTATAGAGAAATTAAGAATCTTACCCAAGTTTACACAACTGGTTCTAGAAGCCATGTTTCCTGACCCCCAAACTCCCATACCACACTGACCACTATATGAGAGTCACAGAAGACCCTTAAGAGTCGTCTCTCTATTATCTTTGACATCACCATGTAATAATCATTTTCTCTTGGGAAAAAACAGAATTAACAAGTTGTCAATTAAACAAGTTACACCAAGATCTGTAGACTTCTCTTCAGAAGACAATATATGCTAAGGAAAAAATAAATACAACTTCAGCATCCCTTGCTCACAGTCCCTTTGTTTGGAGATTTTGCTAGCTTGCTTTCCATGATTCTATTAAGCAATAGACAAAACCAATGCCTAAGAATGTACAAGCGTGGTGATAAATGTCCCTAGTGAACCTGTCTGAAATAAAGTAAGAAAGTTATGATTACATGTCAACAAGAGCCACAGTTTCTGACCCACAGGACGTAACAAAGGGGTCAGAACACCTCGGTCTTTGAAGCATACTTCCCCACAGAGTTGGCTGTGGGATATATGCAAACCTTTCCAGGTCTGCTTCTGATATAAATTGTGAGTCGCACCACTCTCAGAGATCCAGACTTCTCAGAATATAAAAATCTCTCTCAAAGGGAAGCCTGAAAGCATGGCAAGAAATATCTGAATTATGCCTATACTTGGTTGAATAGGGCAATAAAAGCCCTTTGCACTCTGTCTTTTTGTTATATCATGATTTAAAAATGTTTAAGACCCAGCCTAACCAGAGAAGGCAGCTCTTGACCTACTATAAGGCAATGAGATTAGTTGCACTGGTTGAGGCACACTATTACCCTAGCAGTGGGGGTGCAGGGTGGGCATATAATACCTTTCTTCCAGAATCTTCTGGAATTTGATTCGCATCAGTTTGCCCTGTGCTCTGGCTTGGAACAATGTGAAGACTTTAGATAGTCTCTCATCTCTCATTGCTTCCAGTTGGCACAGAAACCCAGCTTTAAAAAACACCTAAAAGAAAAGTCAGATGTTAGCTCCACTCATAATGAGTATTCAGCAAATGTTTATTGAATGATCCTGTGAGCAACTGTTGTGTTCCTAGGGATAAATGTATCAATTCCATTTCTTGTAAGTTTTATTTAATGTGTAAAATCTACATCCTAGAAAGTTTGATTTTATAAATCTAAAATGTGAAAAAAAACATGTTATTAAATCATGTGGTTCTATTGTTTGCTTAAGAACGTAAACTATTCTTCCTTATCTATTAATAATGTCTCAATTGTTCAGGGAACCTGGTTTAAGTTTTAAGATGGGCTGAGACATGCAGTGCTCCAAAGTACCAGGTAGCGTTCTGCAAACATTTTCTGTAAAGGATCAGATAGTAAATATTTTTAGGCTTTATGGGCTAAATACAATCTCTTTAGGATATTCTTGTTTTTTAAACAATTCACGAACCATCTAAAACCATTTTTAGCTAGTGGACCATATATTAAAAATAGGACCAGGCTCTTGGGCCGTAGTTTGCTGACGTCTGTTCTAGAGTAAGGCACTTTTGTCTAGGCATCAAATAATCCACAGAAGTATTTTTTCAAGAATAATTACTAACAAACAAGGTGAAATGAGTGAGGTGCCTAAGGCACACATTTTATGGAGGCACTAAGTGTGAGAGTGCCCTGAGAGTGTGTGCCTCTCAACCTCACTTGCTCAATCCTGAGAATGAGAGCCTCTTTGAAATTTGTGCCTTAGGAGCTTCACTTGCCTCATGTCAGTCTTGGCCCAGAGAAGTAGTATACAGCAAAAATAACTAAACACACAAGGAAAGAAGGCATCATCAGTGAAAATCAGCAGAAACAATAAACAGCAGAAACAGATTCCCAAGTACTCAAAATGTGGGAGTCAACATTTTATAACCATATCCTACAGAATTCTAATTCTATGAGGTCTTTACCCTGAATTTTCCAACTCTCCTTCAAATAATTTGTTCCTTATATGGATGTCATTACGAACAAACTGACGTTGACTGCCAGATAAGACCAAATCTATTGATTAGTTAGAAGTTCCCAAAATATGTGAATCCCAAGCTCATCTAAGATGAAGTAGAATTTAGGGAATCACATTTAAGGAAGTTGGTTTTGGATTAATTTTTTTAATAGTGAGTTAACTTTGAAGTTTTAAATTACTCAGAGAAATTAGTCCCTAAAAGAATACTGTCCCTAAAAGAATATTGTGGATGAATCAGTTCACACATAGATAAGCCATTAGCTCCAGCAAGTCGATTCACCTTTTTCTAGCTCTGATATATACACATTTTCTCACAACACCAGGTTGATTCAGTATGTTATATCTTGGCACAAATTTGCTTAGATGACTAATTATAAAAATGTAAATGTAGTCAAAACTGAGGTTTAAAAAACATTGAATATTTTCCTCAAACAGCACTGAAGTTTTCACCTTCAACTAAGATCTATTTGTGTTATTTATGGTCATGACAGCTGAAGAATGCCTTATAATTGAGGATTCACAGGTACTTTAAGATACACACTCTTCCCCTCATTTGTCTCCAAATGCATTCTTTGCAGTTTTCTGGTCACCTTAGTGATTCCAAATCGGTACTGGGTATGGTCTATCTCCAAGGAGCCAAGTAATTCTTCAGCTGCTTTTCTGCTGCTCACAAACTTGCCCTTTGGAAAGGTCCTTGGATTCAGAATGCAGTACCTAATTTAAAATAAAGAAAAAATCCTGGGATTGGGAAATCATATTATTCAAATAAAGACTAATCTAGACAAATGAGGTGAAAGGAGATATAGATTTTTATCTCTGTTATTAATACGTTCAATTTTCACAAAATTCTTAGTAACAATAATGAGGGTACAAGCAATAATCCCTTGCATTGGTATAATAGTTTGTACTTTTCATATTGCTTTAGAAGCAACCTCATTTGATTGATTGCTCAATTAGGCAGGGGCGGGATTGGAAGAGGAAAGAGAGGGAGGGAGGAAAGCATAAGTATCTCTACTGTATGGATAAGGAAACTGAAAAGCAGAGACATTAAATGTCTTTTCCAGGATTCCTTCACTCTATTGGTGAGTTGGTGGAAAACAAGAAATATGCCTCTTAATTCTAAAGCAAGAAATACGCCCCTTTTTGCTCTACCAGACTTTGCTCAAATTGACTTGATGACCTATAATTTAAACTTCTAGAATCCAGGAAATAGAAAAGATGCCACTCCTGCCTCCTGCCATATACCCTGCTGGCTTCCTTCCTTTCAGGGGCTTGCTAGTAAAGCCACAGCGTGCTTGGATGGCAGCTACGATTAAGTATACACAATATTTCAGAGACTCAATTCAGCCTCCATATGTTTCTTCTGTATTTATTTCTTCTATATGTGGGTCTATTATCTGTTAATAGAGATTTAAGGATATTACAGTTACATGGATGTTGGATTTAAGGGGAAATAATAATGGAACTCTGTCATCATATATCTTCCCACCACCAAAACACATCGATTTGTAGTCTGGAGGACATCAACCAAACAAACAATGCATGCCTAAACACTCGGAAAGGGAGGAAAACAGAATGAACTGCCTCAGGTTTCTTGGATCCTGGAATGTATGTTTACCTTTGTTTAAAATCAGCATACTGCAGTCGGTTTGGAAAACCTTCACGGCATATCCTAATCCCTTCCAAGACACCATTACAGCGCAACTGCTGTAGAACCAAGTAAGGGTCCAGTACACCTGGAAAAAAAAAGAGTCACGGTGGATCTGTGCCTGAAAAAAAATTATTGGCCCAGATTTTGTACCAATTGCTGCATCTTGGGTTAAAAGAAAGTCTGAATTGGATAGTTTCCACATGATAGGTCATAGGAGTTCACTCACTTATGGCGTGATAGTACTCACAGTAATCATCCTATTATGTAGGCATCTCCAAATACGATTTCCCTGAAATTCCTTTAAAATGGAACAAGCCCCTTAATTCACAGTTAGATAAGATGTTTATAAGCAAATATTCTTGGAAGGCAAAAAGATTACATTTTTTGCTAGAATGTAAGTGGCTGGTCTCACATTCATTTGCCAACCAAAAACCAGCCAGAAAGGGTGATAAGAACACAAAAGAGAACTGCTTTCTCTGCCCAGCAGGGGGAAGGGATAAGAAGAAGGAAGAATGAAAGGAAAGGGGAAGACGGACACAAGCACAACATTCTGTTTACAGTTTTGCTTAGGAAGAACTTGTCCACATGCCAGACTTCATTCTCCCCTTATTTTCATGAGAGTGCCTAAGTCCTGTTCTGTAGTATAAGCATCCTTCTGTCACCTTCTCATTCATCAAAAGAAGCTCTACTGCAGCTGTCAGCTGCAATCTCCAATAGAAGCCTCTGAAAAACCATCCAAGAAGCCACTGTCCTTGCCCTCGGAGAGTCTTCTGAAACAAGCCAAGGACCACATCTCCTATCACAAATTCCTACTACGGTATTACATGAAAAATGAAAACAAAAAAGGACTCCATGCCCAAGGTCACAGAAACAAACTTAAATTATATACCCATATTTCTATACTCCAATTCCTTTCACAGACAGAAACAGATAATCTATAAGAAGGCACAAGTAGGCCGGCACAGCGGCTCATGCGTGTAATCACAGCACTTTCGGAGGCTGAGGCGGGCAGGTCACTTGGGGCCAGGAGTTCGAGACTAGCCTGACCAACTTGGCGAAACCCCGTCTCTACTAAAAATGTAAAAATTAGCCAGGCATGGTAGTACACACCTGTAGTCCCAGCTACACAGGAGGCTGAGGCACAAGAATTGCTTGAACCCAGGAGGCAGAGGTTGTGGTGAGCCAAGATCGTACAGTTGCACTCCAGTCACTACATTCTAGCCTCAGGGACAGAGCAAGATTCTGTCTCAAATTGTCACTTTTTTAACAAAGGGCGGATACAGGGAATAGAATCCTATGACACCTTAACATCAGACTCACTCATTCTCTTTAAGTACATATGAATAACTGCTTTGATTAGATCATGAAGCTTTTCTTATAACTTTGTCTCATGACTTTAAGAAAAAAACCAAACCTGCTGAAATCCAAGTTGACTCCATGGGAAGCAACTCTAATAGGTAACAGAATTGCTCCAAAATAGAATACAGCTAATTAGATTCCTTGCTAGATGGAAGCAGTGTCCCCAGACACATCCAGAAATCCAGCTGATAGGAAACAACGAGGCAAAAACATACAGCCGTGAATGAACATAAAGTGTTTGTATCGCAGAAACTCTAACAGCAACATCATTGTTTTGTATCACACTTTCCCAAAATAGGCCATAGTGTGTCAGGATTGGGGTCTTAATTACAGAAGGTTAGTAAAAATGCAAGATACTAAGGAACCTCAGAAATCAGAACCAGCAACATCTGGCTACATATTATAAAGGTGGTTAGTGCTCTAAAGACTTAGGTCTTGTCATATACACTCCTTGGAGGCCGACAGCCTCCAAACCAAGCTCCAGAGGGGCCTGTAACTCCAAAGAGATGGATGGGAATCTTCAAGCTCATGCAGTAAGGAAAGCAATCCATGTAGTTATTTTTGGTAAAACCCTTGTTTGGGGAATTGAAAACATTAAGAAAAAAAAAACCACCAACATCCACCTATCACATCATCCCCCTACAACTATTCACTGATCAAAAGATATCCACTGCCCAGAATTACATAACTATAAAAAATGAATGCTGTTAGAAAGAGGGAAGAAGTTGTTGGCATTGGCAAGGAGGACTAGAGGGTGTTCTCAACAATTAGAAATGGATTTAGGAACTGTCTTTCTGGTCAATTTAGATAACTCAGACCAAATAACTTCCTTTATGCTGAAATATCTACCTTAATCCCCTAATTGATTATTCAATTCCCGTTTTACTATAGTTTGCCCTTGTGGACAATGGCATGGGAGCTCATCCATGTTCAGCATAAAATTCAAGGAGGAATTTAAATAGTAATATCAAACATTCTAATGTTGCCCAATTGAGTCTGCTCTATGAAATCCTTCTGTATGTCCATTTCAATGGCAATATTGAGGAGGTTCCAAAGACCTCATTTTTAACATATTTTCATTTTTCTATACAAAATTCTACGCTTATATAAAAGGCACCAATAAATATTTCTTTAAGAGATATTCACTATAGCTAATATCAAATCTATTTCCTAGAGTGAATTACAAAGAAATCTAGTTCTTACCTGGCATTTTATTCACATTGGGATTTATGCATCTCACAAAATGAGGTGCTGTTGATTTCAGATTAGTCATCAATTTATTCAGGTTTTCCTAAAATGGAGACCATAATAAACATAAAATCACTTTACAAATCACTAAAAACACCAATCCACCTCACAAATGTCTCCAAATCTATCAACTTAATCTCACAGCCAAGATGTATTCTAACAGTAAAATAATGAATTCAACATTCTTTCCTGCTTACCCAATGCACGTTATTTCTTTCCTAGGGCAAGTCAATATTTATTTGACAGACACAGTTCAATTGTGAATCATCTCTACCTATTTTGAATTTGATAGCAGTATCAAAGTTATGGCTGGGCAATAAAATGGCTTGAAAAAAGAAATTGTTTCTCCAGTTCTCTCTCTGTGGAAAACCTTTATCTTAGGTTAGATTCTCTAGAAGCCAAACCTGAGATGGGAATTCTGGTTTGAGAGATTTTTAGGGAGTGAAGAAAGCTGGGAACAGCAGGGGAAGAGAAAAGCAATGACTCAGACAGCTTTAGTCTGATCCTTGCAAGCAAGAGCTGTAAACACAAATGCACCAACTGCACCATAGGTGGTCCCCCTTGAGGCAAGGGAGAGGCTAAAGTCTGGAGAGGAGGGCAGAGAGGCAGCTTAGCTTCCCCTTTCGCTAAGTGCAATTCTGACAACTCAGAGTTGTTAGGAGCCAATAGCACATCAGCTGGAAGATGGGTGCAGGGATGATAAAGGGGTTGTAGGTGGGAACCAACAAAAAAATAAAGCCCTTAATTATAATAGCATAAACTTCAACTTTTCCAACTTGCTAATTCCTGAGACTTTATCCTTATTTGAGGATGTGAAATGTCAAATACATAATAACACATGCAGATTGTGAGGCAATTAATATATGAATAGATACAATTAAAAATTACTTTATGCAGAGACACAGCTGTTTGGAACGAGGTTCCTTTCTTTCGTTTCTTCTCCCCAAATGGTATAGCTAGCAAAAAAAAAGAAAAAAGATGAAAACATGTAAAAAGCTCATTTCGGTCACATTACCCTACCTCACTGATGGAAGCATAAATTCATCAGAGTTCTAGAACAATATGGCAATATCTACCAAAAGCTTCAAAATATGTATGTCTTTTATCACAAAATGTGTATTTTTAGTGCTTTTCCTTAAGGATATAATCAGGCAACTGTGCAACAATACTCACTGAAGCATTATTTAGTCAATGCAAAAAAAATTAAGCAAAAATAAAATTAATCCACAAATGCACACCATAGGAGATTAATTTGTGAGCGAATATGCATACAGTGAAACACTGTAAGCTTTTAAAATGATGACGTGGATTCATATAACTTATATGGAAAGATTTCTAGGATATTTTTAGAGAAAAAGTTAGTTTACAAAGCCTAAATTTTATATATGATGACCTTGAGTATGTATACATGTTTTTAAGTGCAGCTGTGTTATGGGTGACTATAAACATGAAAAATGTTGGGAAGTGTAAATACCAAAATGTAAATAGTTTGTTAATCTATATGAGGTTACAGGTAATTTTTATGTTCTTTTTTCAGTTTTTCTATATTGTCTGTGTTTTTAGCTACATTCATGTATTTATATTCATGATTTATAAAAAATAGTAAGTCTATTTCCATTTTCTTGAAGCAAAAGAACCTGTGCTAGGCCAACCAGCTTTACAAACATTTGAATAATGCTAAGTCACTAAGATGTGCAACCCAGCAACAACAAAATTCATAGGCAAGTTGGACAGAATAGGGTAGCTGTCCATATGGAAAACTAATAAAATATTCTCCATGCCTGAGTAGCAACTGTGCGGTGGCAGATGTCATGAAGCTTAATCACTAATGTTCTTTTGAAACACCCCAGGTCTCTCAGTGAAACTCTTGACTTCTTTGTACTTCAGTTTTTCCATCCATGAAAAGGGAATATTTCATTAATTTTTAAAAAAGAATTATAACCCTGGTTTAAATTATTTGGATTCCCCGAGAGAAAGTATGGTTATTACTAGCAATTTAAAGTTTGGATCCATCAGAAACTTGGAGGCAAGTATTTTCAGAGGGTGTTTTAGAATTAAAAAAAAAAAAAAAGACCATTCTGAACAATTCTTGTCTTTTAGTTCCTAAGAACACAGTACACACCCTGAAGAGTTAGAAGACGATTTCTCCTCTAATTCTCTGCCCAAACCATTCTCTGATCTCTTATTATCAGAGAATTACTCAACTGGGAGTCACAAGCTTATGTGGCTACTATCAAACAGACTTCTCAGAGGTACTTTAGCAGCTATTAGAATCAGGCAAATGTACTGCCTGAACATTAGCTGGGTCCGGACACAATAGCTTCCATCTCTTCTTGAGGCAGGCCCAGAGGATTTCAGGCATGTTCCGGAATTATGTCATCACATGCTGATGAAGCCAGAAAGTGCTAAATTTTCTCTCCATTCCCTATGTCAGTCGGGAGAACCGATCAGCCTGATAGGGGCTGGGAGTTAACATGCAGCTGGGTGTAAGATAACAGCAGGGTATGTTTGAAAGTGAGAGTACGCACCCCCCAGTTGGTGTACTGTTGCCATGGGGAAATCAGAACCCAGGCTGGCTAGATTATCTATTTCCCCAGAATTTCCATTTTTCAAAAGAAAATGGAAACTCAAATGTGTATGTGAAATCTGATTTTTAAAATTTGTGTGGACCAAACAAAACATGTTTGAAGGCCAGTTTCTGCTCAGAGGCTGTTGATCTGTGACTTTTGCTGTAAATCGTGGAGAGCTTCCCTCTGTGTGTAGTTAGCATTTACTTCAGTGAGGCTGGTGTTAGCAACTTTGGCTCAGTATCTTCAAATCCATCATATGATGGTGCAGAAGTTTTCACTGCATCCTAAATGCAGTGATATGCATTAATTTCTCTTAAGTAGCATCCCTGATTTTACAAATCTACTATATGGCAAAGCCTAGGTAGAAAGATAGGAACACTGTACATATCTTAAAGTGTCATGGTAAGAAATGAGTAAGATAATGTATCTAACAGTACTTTGTAAATTACAAACTACTAAACAAGATTAGTTGTCAGAATAGAATGCCTGCTAACAGGTATTTGCTGCATGCTAGAGGCTACAGTTGAGCAAATCAGACATAATACCTGCCTTCACAAAGCTTATAATAACCCTAAGTGCACAGAGTGCTGTGAAAGAGAATATTTCAAGATATTTGCGGCAATAACTATATAACTATATCTATACATTATAGATATAGTTATATATATGTATATATATAGTTATTTAGATATTTGGGGCAATAAGTTATTGCCCCAAAATCATTCATCAAAACATGGTTTTGTTTTCCCTTTGTAGCTAGGTGAA
Source organism: Piliocolobus tephrosceles (assembly GCF_002776525.5). NCBI lineage: Eukaryota > Metazoa > Chordata > Mammalia > Primates > Cercopithecidae > Piliocolobus > Piliocolobus tephrosceles. The sequence goes on along the minus strand of NW_022300975.1, from coordinate 2,719,831 downwards.
GTAGAAGACAAAAGCAGGCCAGGAACAGACTTCTTGAATCTATCTTAGAGCACAAGTAACACCTCCCTGAAGAATCCCCAGCCTGAAGACAGAAAGACTAATAAGAGAGGACGACTCAGACCACAGGGAGCAGAAACATGTCACAGGAAAGAAGCAAGAATTTTTGTAAAAGCTGAGGCAGCCATGGGTTCCATTCTGAGGCTGAAAAATCAAGGAAGATTGTATGACTCACCACTGTCAGTACTCATGTAATTTTCAAAAAGGCTCGCCAGGAGTCTGTTGGAAGACTTCTGAAATACAGCTACCACTGTTTCATTAAGGAGGTCTTTGTTCTTTTCCAGCCAACCACTGATATTATAAGGTACCTTTGGAAAGGCATGCATTTCAGGTAACAGAAAGAAAAAAGATTGCATAAGTTAACATAGAAGGCTGTGCATGACCTTTTTTTTTTTCTTTTTTCTTTTTTTCTTTTTTTTTTTTTTTTTGAGATAGGGTCTCATTCTGTTATCCAGGCTGGAATGCAGTGACATAGTCACAGTTTGCTGTAGCCTCGATCTCCTGGTCTTAATCAATCCTTCCCCTCAGCCTCCAGAGTAACTGGGACTATAGGCACATGCTGCCATGCTTGGCTATTTTTTTATTTTTATTTATTTATTTATTTATTTATTTATTTATTTATTTAATTGTGCGTGTGTGGAGATAGAGTTTCCACATGTTACTCAGTTTGGTCTCAGACTCCTACGGCTCAAGCAATCCACCCATCTCAGCTTCCCAAAGTGCTGGGATTACAGGGAGCCACCATGCCCAGCCTGTGCATTACTTTTAATAAATCACAAATTATGTGGGTCCTTTACCTTTAAATCAGTTTAAGGTAATAGTACTGAGTAACACTCCAAAAGTCCATTGGGCATCCCAAAAAGATTCTCAAGATTCTTATCATTAACATTGTCAAAAGAAAGGAACAGACAGGATGGGAAGAAGGGAGAGAGATAGGGAAAGAAGTAGAAGAGAGGAGAGAAAAGAACCGGGAGAGAGAACAACAAAGAGGAAGGAAGGATTCAATGGTATTTCACACCATCAGTCCTTTAAAGGCAAGAATGATAAAATAATCCAACTGTCTCTGACACACAGTGAACACTCAAAAAAACCCTAGCAATTGCAATGGTATTTTACTGTATATATCATTATAATTAATATGCCAGGATATCAAAGAAGAGAACTATAAACATATCTGTGTATAGCTGGCAGGCCATTTTCAGGTCGAAGCATGATTTTATCCTTTATCAGTTCTCTTTTTGTTCCACCCAGAATTACCATCCAGAAGTAGAAATGCAGAAAAAGGAGCATATATACCGGTGAGGAAATGAGGAGAGGCATCAAGAGTCATTAGAAACCTTTTTTGGCCATAGTTTGGAGACCATTACTTCACATTGACTATTTCTTTATGGGAGAATAAAAAAAGCTTCAATAAAAAGATCAATTGAAATCACTCATTCACACAACGTTAAGTTAAAAGGAAGGACAAATGGGGAGAAACCATGAGTTTGATGGTCTCCATGCCTTTCTAAAGCTGACTTGCTTTGAGTTAAGGTTGACAGAGTCCATTTGGAGATTTTTGACCTCTGTGCACATGGAATGCTATTGTTGTATGGCCATTTCATTTCCTGAGGGCTAAATGGCTACACTACCTTTTTTATGGAACTGAGATGTATTTTGTTCTTCTCTTTATTTAATCTAAACATTACTTAAATATCATCTAAGGACTTTGGCTGAGCATATTTGAAGCAAAATCAGGAAAATTCAAGACCGGGGGTCCAGAGGTAACTCACCACTCCTGCATAATGGACAAGTTCGAAATGAGCTTCAAATTTCTTCTTATCAGGCTTGGGCTTCTGGAGATGAACTGACTTTCCAAAATGGTTGTCAAATAGTTTGGTCTTGAAAGTCAGGTCTGTAGCCTTAGGAAACATACACTCTTCTTCAAGGATGGAAAAGATGCCCATTGGCTGTTGAAGAGACATAAGAGCAGCAGATTTTTTTAAAAAACACCTGCACTTTCAGTAGGGGGTCAGTATAAATTATTTCCCAGGAACCTAATCAATTGACAAAGGGAAGAATATTCACTGCATAAAACTAGCAATCATCTGTTGGGAACAGGTCCTCCAAAATCTGGCCATAAACTGGCCCCAAAACTGGCCATAAACAAAATCTCTGCAGCATTGTGACGTGTTCATGATGGCCATAATATCCATGCTGGGAGGTTGTGGGTTTACAAGAATGAGGGCAAGGAACACCTGGCCCACCCAGGGTGGAAAATCGCTTAAAGGCGTTCTTAAACCACAAACAATAGCACAGCAATCTGTGCCTTAAGGATGTGCTCCTACTGCAGATAACTAGCTAGACCCACCCCTTTGTTTTGGCCCATACCTTCGTTTCCCATAAAGGATACTTTTAGATAATCTAATATCTACAAAAACAATGCTAATGACTGGCTTGCTGTTAACAAATATGTGGGTAAATCTCTGTTTGGGGCTCTCAGCTCTGAAGGTTGTGAGACCCCTGATTTCCTACTTCAAACCTCTATATTTCTGTATGTGTGTCTTTAATTCCTCTAGCGCCGCTGGGTTAGGGTCTCCCTGACCAAGCTGGTCTCAGCAATCATCCATTCAACAAATATTAATTAAATATCTGCTACTTAATACCCTTACCAGTAACTGCTGGTGACTGATGCAGCTGTGAGCCACATACACAAAGTGCCTGTCCTCAGGGTGCATATGTCCTAGTGGAGTGGCAGACAATATGCAAGTAAACAAAGAAATAACTCCAAACAACAAATGACTTAGTTTCATATAAATGCTCTGAAGAAAACATTCAAAGTAAAGAAATAGCAGGGGGTAAGGAGGTTTCAGATAGAGTCATTGGGTAAGACACTTCTCCTGGATGAAAACAACAAGCTGAGAAGATCTGTGCACAAGTATTCCAGGCAGAAAAATGAAGAATGCAAAGGCCCCAAGGCCAGAGCCCACTTGGCAAGTCTGAGGTCCTGCCAGAGGCCAGTGTGGGCAGAGAAAAGCTAGCTTGACAGAGTACATGTTAAGAGAGAAAGTCAAAGAGGTAAGTAATAGCTGGATCTCAAAGGCCTTATAGGCTGTAGTAAGACATGTGGCTTTCATTTTAAATGTAATAGGAAGCCTTTGGTGACTTTTTAAATGAAGTGCTGTGATTTGATTTATGCTTAAAGAGGATCATTGATTTAGAAAGTAGGGCTCGTGGGCTCAGTCCTGCCTGCACTCTGTACTGGAAAGCCGGTGAGCTAAGAATGGCTTTTACATTTTTAAAGCGTTTTAAAAAAACAAACAGGTTGGGTGAGGTGGCTCACACCTGTAATCCCAGCACTTTGGGAGGCTGAGGCGGGCAGATCACCTGAGGTCAGGAGTTCGAGACCAGCCTGGCCAATATGGTAAAATCGTGTTTCTACTAAAAATACAAAAATTAGCCCGGAATGGTGGTGTGTGCCTATAATCCCAGCTACCCGGGAGGCTGAGACAGGAAAATCACTTGAACCTGGGAGGCAGAGGTTGCAGAGCCAGATTGGGCCACTGCACTCCAGCCTGGGCAACAGAGAAAGACTGTGTCTCAAAAAACCAACCAAACAAACAAACAAAAATGTTACCGCAAATCTCATGAACTCCATTAGCACACTTTTTCTCTAAAGGACCATAAAGTCTCTCTCAGACCTTTGCTATGCGCTTAGTCATTGAAGCACTGAAAGCAGCATGCAACAACGTGTAAACAAAATCAGTGTAGCCATGCTCCCATCAAACTTGATTTACCTAAACAGGCTGCAGGCTAGACTGGGCCCACAAAGTCAGTTTACTGATCCCTGATCTAGAGTAGCAGTAGTTTTGGAGCTTATGAGAAGTCATTAAAAATAAGATATGCATTGAATTTAGAGCTGAGTGCCAACTTGCTGATGGAGAAAATGTGGTGTGTAGGAAAATTTTATTGCATCATATAGCACATAATTTTTTAAATGCATTTTTTACATTTATTAGACTTACAAATCCTTTACTTGACTGCAAATTTCCTGAAGGCAAAAGCTATTTATAAAAAATGCTTACATTTTTCTACAGCATTTTACACAGAGTCTTCTATACAGTAGTGTGGTAAAAGGCCTAAAATTAAGGCCCAACATTATGTGTGCCTTGACATCTGGGAAAAACCAGGAGGGGCTCAAAAGTTCCCTTTCTGTTGTGCTCCCATGTGTTATGTCCCTTAGCCAAACACTCTCCTTATGGCAGGGACCATACATAGTGCCTGCTCATCCCTGAGTAATGGGTTTCATTTCTCTATCAGCCCATGAAATTATTCAAACAAGCCTATCGCACCCTCCTGTAGGATTCTATTGTCACGTCACCTATAATTACTACAAAGCCTGCCTCCCACAGCCCCTGCTTTTTCACTCTTTTCTCAGCACAACCCTCCTGTGGCCCTGCATGGTTCAAGGTGTACCCCCTGCAGGCTGTGAGCATATGTGGCTACTAAAATGCTGGTCTCATCTGTCTAGTGTTGGATGTCACATGTTCAGCCTTTCCCATCAACCTAGGGCAGGATTCCCTCCTTCAGCAAAGGGGTGAAGAGGAAGCAACCAAAACAAATAGTTGCAAAGTAGACTTACTTGTTGGTTTAAAAAAAAAGTAAAAGCCTTTGTTTTAAGGCTTATTTCCAATAATACCAGAAGTTCCTGGAGTGCCAGGATGATGCCTTCTGGGGTTTGCACATCATAACCCTTATCATAATAGGTTCCGAGGTAACTAAAGTATAGGCCCTCAGCACATTTCTGCTAAGTAATTAATTGACAGGTGAACCCTGAGACATACAGGTCTGAGTTCTGGGAACTTGACTGCTTTGCTGTGATCAATTATCAAACAAAATGTAAGAGTTGCCGATCAAAAAAAGCATGGAGGTATATGTTTAAAGAAAATACTCATGTGCATACAAGAAACAACTAGATATTAATATGATTCATTTTATATTAAAAACACCAAGAATGAACACATCTGAAAAGTTTCCCTTGGGAGGTGATAACACATAATGCCAAGATGCTACCAGTATTTAAAATATTTTAGAACTTTCTTTGGGATACCTGACACTATTAACTACTGACATCAAAAATTCCTGTTGTCTGATGGTATATCATTATATATTATTCAGGTCAAGTCAGGCCAATAAAGTAAATAATGTGATCAAACTAGGCAGTGTAGTTTGGACTCAAAAACCAGTGAATGAGAAGTATTGAAGCATATTTTCTCTTGAGGCTGGTAAAATTCTAAAATCTATCTTAATCCCAATACGGTGAGAAATTTTCCAAAGAGCTAAATTATTGGAAGAAGTATGTTGCCTTCTAGGGTGTTTACACCAAACAAATAGCAAGTTTTTAAATGTATAATTTGGAGAGTATTTATTAAGAAATAATAGGGAAAATCTCTTTACCAATGCTTTATGTATAACCATAAATATGTCATCATATATTAATACTTTAGTATGTAAATTATTGATGCACAAGTTCTAAACAAACTAGAATATTTCAAGTAACAAAATATGAGCAAATCCTATAATAGATTTGTTCACAGCATAAATGTGAAAGGAGGTAACTATAAACTTGAAGACCAAATTAACAATTAAAGTTTGTGTTAAAATACATTTTTTATTTTAGTTTGATATAAACTTTTTTTTTTTTTTTTTTGAGACAGAATCTCACTCTGTTGTCCAGTCTGGAGTGCAGCGGTGTGATCTCGGTTCACTACAACCTCCATCTCCCAGGTTCTAGCTATTCTCCTGCCTTAGCCTCCCTAGTAGCTGGGACTACAGGCACTTTTTTGTAAACTTGCAAATATGAAACTTTCATGTAATGAATATCCTTTTTTCTTATACGTATACAGAGATGCATGCTATACGACATTTTATACACATTGATGTGTTTTAGTTCTTTCGAATTTTAAAAACATCCCATAATGCATTTTATTTCAAGGACTGAGTTTGATCATTAATATCTGCTACAAATCTTCTTCAGATAGCCCCAACCAACATAATGGGTCTTTTCAAAATTAGAATCTTTTCAAGGAAGTCTTTGGTATTTTCATTTGCCTGACCTGGATCCTGTTAAAATTGTTTGTAGAAAACCAAAGACTTATCTTTTCCTTTTATCATCTGGTCAGTAATTTTTTCTCATTTTATTATATCAGTAGAAAATACAACAGGAAATTACATCCGTGATGCTCGTGTGTTATTTGGAATAACCAAGACTGGCACAAATGAGGCAACAGACTTCAGATCAACTAAAAATCAGTAACATTCACAGAACTTGTCAGGATCTGAACGTCTATGTCCACGTTCCTGCCTGAAAACAGTATCTTGTGATAATCAAAGTGAGTATATATTATAGGTGACAATTGCCAGGAGCTAAATCTGTCCCTCTGAGGACCTCCAGTTCTTTTGTTTCATTTCTAATCAGGCAACTACAGCTTTTATAAGGCCAGAATACATTTACCAGATCATAGTTGGTTCATCCTTATTACTATTTTTAATCAGCTCATGGTTGATTCATTATTACTATTTTTTAATCAGCTTGTCTTTCCCCCAGGAAGTTAACTTGTTATAAAATAAATAAAATCAATAGGATATCTACTCCTGTTGGAAATAATAGTTATTTTCAAAAAGATCTAAACCCTAATAAATGAAATTGATAGGACACAGATTGATAAAACCTGAGGCTTGCAAAGGACAGGGAAAGGTCAGTTGCCCTAGCTCCTTCCTAGAAGGATTGTTGAGAATCAACTGTGACAGCATAGCTAGAGTTTTCAGGAAATTAAAGGCTTCAGACTGCCCAGATCCATCTTCAAGATTCACCGCAATCCACGATTATGGCAAAGCCCAAGAGGCATGTAACTGCTAACATGCCGCCATGCTTGCTCCCTTGGAGAAAGCCACAGAAAGGACATACATAATTCCCCAGCAAACCCCGCTCATCTTTCCCAGAACATGCAGAAAGATTTCAGAGTATTGGGACATCACCAAATTCAGAAACCGTACACTGCAGCTAATTTACTAATAAACCATGACGTACTGTCATAAATTACTTTAACTGGTACTTGTCCAGTTAAATGAACAAACTATATTCTGCAAGGTAGTGGCCTTGAGGATTGATGGCAGTTGTTTGTTTGCATGCTAATTTGCCAAATTTCGTTAAGTTGCTCTGGGTCTACTCATTCACCTTATGTTAATCAGTCAGGCCCTACAGTGCTCATATTTTCAGCTCTGTGTTTTTCCAGTCAAGAGCATGACAATTTTTAATCTCGACAAGTTTCCTCTCACATTAACAGTGGAGGCCATGCATTAGCAGCAAATGTGCAGTGAAAGCCTGCGTTAGAGATGATGGAGGGGGCAACTGACAAGAGAGTTTCGTTCGGATGCCACGGGTGATGCACACAAACACCATTAAGACAAAATGTGCAGGACTTTCCGCCCCCATTTCCCATCCTCTGATACAGCCTAAGTCCTGACATGGATCAACGTAGCAGGCAGGGACAATTCTCCCGAAATGAAAATGGACAAGGAGAAAAACATATATTACCTTCTCAATGAGATCTATGCAAGCTTGCAAATCCAGACCAAAGCCAATAGACACCCATTCAATGCTTTCTTTCTTATATTCCTCTTGCTCCAGAACAAACATGTGCCGATTGAAGAACTGTTGTAATTTTTCATTGGTAAAATTAATGCAAAGTTGCTCAAGGCTATTATACTTCAAGGATATGAATAGGTAAGAAGAAGAGATAAAAACAAAATTGTGGTCCACTTTCAAGAATGTCCGGTAAAGAAAAAACCATAACCATTATTATTTTTTTTAATCAAACTTTTTCTGAAGAATTTTCATTTAATTATGTTAACCATTATTATATGATCGGAAATAGACCCAACAAGACACAAATGCTCAATTAACTCAATTAATTGTAATTTTGAATTGTAATATCATTAAGTGCAATAACATAGCACTTAATGGTATTAAAATTTAAAATCATAATTCCTTTACCTCTATTTACCTTTATGTAAGACAGAATTAAGAAATCAACAAATACTTAATACCATTAAGTACAATAATTACTATTAATTATAGCTCTTCTCCAATCAAGGTAGCCCTTAAGGTTTGCACAGAATGATCCTCATGCTTTGACCATATTTTCCCACCTTCCCAAGTACATTTTCCCAGGTAACATTTTCTAATCTTCTTATAAATATGCATTGACTTCCTTCTTACCAGATACACTTACCTCAAGGATTTCAAAACCAGTGATGTCAAGAATGCCAGTGAAGAACTGCCTTGACAGCTTGGCATCCAGGGCCCTGTTGATCCGTGCCACCAGCCACTTAAACATCCTTTCATACATTGACTTGGACAGGGCACCAACAGCACAGGTTACCTAGAGATCACATTGAAAACACTCCTTCATCTGACTGAAGTGCTCATTTTAATCCTGGGCATTCTCTATCAGCAACCACCTTCTAGTCAAATCAGGATGTGTTTATTGACCTTCTGTGGTTCCAACATTCTGATGAATACAATGAGAAGAGAGAGAGAGAGGGAGAAAGAAAGACAAAGAAAGAAAGAAAGAAAGAAAGAAAGAAAGAAAGAAAGAAAGAAAGAAAGAAAGAAAGAAAGAAAGAAAGAAAGAAAGAGAGGGAGGGGGGGAGGGATGGAGGAAGGGAAGGAAGGAAGGAAGGAAGGAAGGAAGGAAGGAAGGAAGGAAGGAAGGAAGGAAGGAAGGAAGGGAGGGAGGGAGGGAGGGAGGGAAGGAAGAAAGAAAGAAGAAAGGAAGGAAAAGAGAGAAAGAGAGAAAGGGAGAAAAGAGAGGAAGGAAGGGAGGCAGGGAGGAAGGAAGGGGAGGAAGGAAGGAAAGGAGGGAGGGAGAAGGAAAAGGAGGGAGAGAGGAAGGGAGAAAAAAAGGAGGAAAGGAGATGGGTAGGAGAAAGGAGTAAGCTAGCCTGGTGCCTCCTTGTGGAAACACAGATGAGAGGAATCACGTTCCTATTATTAAAGGACTAACTATCCCGGGGTATGGTGTGGTGGTGTGTCCCAAAGCCTTGCTATTCAAAGTGTGACCCTAAGACAAGCAGCAGCAGCACCACCTAAGAGTATGCTAAAAACGCAAACTCTCAGGCCCAGTCCCAGACCTACTGAATCAGAATCTGTAAGCTAACACAATCCCCAGCTGATTACTATTGACAAAGACTCTCTCCTTGACCAAACTTTAATGAGGATCCTCTGACCCCTCGCCTCCACCTTACCTGTCCTGTCTTCAGCCTGTCTAGCCCAGCTGCAGGAAGAAGTCTAAGTCACTCACCCTTGATCTCTGATTAAGTTCCCTTATCCCCCACCTTTGATGTACATGTTATTGGCCTGCCTTTAGCAAGAATCCTGTTAGGTCAGTTTAAAAAAATCCTCCTACCCACTGTTAGTAATTTTCCACCCACTGATCCCCTCCCTCTGGTCTTGGGCTATAAATCCCCACTTAACCTTGTTGTACTTGCAGTTGAGCCCAGTATCTCTCCCCTGTTGCAATATAACTATTGCAGCAGTCCTGAATGAAGTCTTCCTTACCATTTTAATGAGATTCAGAATATTTGTAATACCATGCGTAATAGTTTGAACATAGTGATAGAGTACATTAGAAATTTATAATCCCTAATCTTTGTTCTGCCACTGCTGTAGATGCCAATGAATTATGTAACCTTTGGCAAGTGATCTAACCTTTCTGGAAAGCAGCATCTTCATCTGAAAAACACTTTAAAGGATCTTCCTAGGCTTAGCTTCCAACTCTTTATTATATTAGTTCCCAGTGTTGCTCTCAACAACCTGGACAGAGAATAGCCATTTGGTGCATCATTCTGACTCAGATTCTCCTGCTGTAAAACTGAGGCTGCCTTTTCCTTCCCTGGAGGGGTGTGGCAAAGGTTCTAAAGTAACCCACTGGGGACAGCGCCAACTTTTATGCCTGGATGATGCTCTACACATGCAGATCCTGCTTCCATAACTCAATAGCGCTGCTGTAGTAGCAGGTTTCTGACATACTCCAAGGAGGAGAGAATTTTAGTTGACCATTCTCCAAGCCTGGCAACAGAACGTGCTCCAACCACTTAACATTTAAAATAGGCCTATCACATCCATCCTTCTGCCCAGGAGACAGCACGCAGCAGGAGCCAGTTGGTTTCTGGTGGTGATTTAGTTATGAGTCACCCACTCCCTGATCAGTTATCTTGAGTCATTTCCACAGTAATCCATCAGCCGGATGGCATCACAGTTTTTTATTATCAGCATCAAGAGCACACACGTACAAATAAAGCATCAAGAATGATTTTCATCCTCTGTAACACAGAAGAAATCACTCTGTCTACAGCAGTCACTTTGAAACTTTAAAAAGAACATGACTAACTTGTTTACCCTCTTTTAATTCCCTAAATACTTGAGAAGTGGGAGTGGGAGAGACACTGTTAGGTCAGGTGGGGCAAGTGGTAGAGAAACATAGGAAGAAAGCCTGGAGATGTAGGCAGTAGGAGAAATGGATGGTAAACGTCTGCTGATGAATTCGTGAAACAGATCAATATGTTGCTCACTAATTAATCATTTTCATCATTTTCTGTCCAATGAAGAGGAAATGAGCTGGCTAAATCTATACTTCCACTTTTCAAGGGTTAAGTGTACCCATTTCTTAGCTCTTTTTAAAACAACCTCACAGAAGACTTTGGTTACTGGGGGCAATAGTGCATGATAGAAAATAATAGAAAAAAAAATAATGAAGTCAAATAGTTAATTTTTTTTTTTTTTTTTTTTGAGATACAGTGTTGCTCTGTTGCCCAGGCTGGAGTGTAATGGCATGATCTCGGCTCACTGCAACCTCCACCTCCAAGGTTCAAACGATTCTCTTGCCTCAGCCTCCCAAGTGGCTGGGATTACAGGCACGCACCACCATACCCGGCTAATTTTTTTGTATTTTTAGTAGAGACGAGGTTTCACCATGTTGACCAGGCTGATATCGAACTCCTGACCTCAGGTGATCCTCCCCTCTCGGCCTCCCAAAGTGCTGGGATTACAGGAGTGAGCCACTGTGCCCAGCCAAAATTTTTAACTGTGTTGATCCCTGCCTTTCTCATTTGTAAAATAATAATAATGAAATATGCGTAGCTCAGGGTTGTTGTGAGATATCCAATGAGACAGGGGATGCAAACTGACAGCATATTTGACACTTAGTATCCAATAAATGTTAATCCTCCCTTTTCCACCCCTTTTCTGCTTTTATCACTTCCTCATCCTCATCCCAGTATTTACTTACTAGTTGTGTCGCCTTGAGTGGTTAATCTTTCTAAGGGTCACTGTCTGTAGCTGTAAAATGGCAATAAGAAGATCTACTTTGTAGGCTTTTTATTAGATTAAATGAGATAATCCATGCAAAGCACTTAGCACATCACCTATAGTTAGTACTCAGTGGACATTATTATTATTTTATTATTAATCATAAAGGAACTTATTTCTAGGTGACATAGTTAGAAATATCATGGAATCATGAAATACTAGACCTGAAGATCCTTAGTTCTCGATAGGCATATATAGTGGTTTTCACCCTGGGATGGTATCTCCTCAAAGGAGGAATGCATTTGGAAATGCAAGTGGCATTTTCTGGTTGTCACAGTGACTAAGAATGCTACTGGCATTTAGTTACCTGGGGGCCAGGAATCCCAAACATCTACAATGTGCAGGACACTCTCATCCATAAAGAACTGTCCCATCTTAAATGCCAATTACATTGAGAAATACAAAGTTGTTCAGCCACTTCACTGCGGTGCTCAGAGAGATGAAAACAATTAACCAAGGTATCAGATTTAGTTAGCATTATAGCTAGAACTAAATTTTGTATAGAATGTTAACGCTGCATAATTTTTTCCCATCTTTTGCAATTGTCATCAACAGAGCATACATGTCTCTATTTTTAGCAGTGACAATTGTCTCTATAAAATCAGTAAAATTCCTAAGGAAAAAAAAGCCTTAGAGTGTGCTTTTTTACTATGTCTCCAGGAGAGAGAGACAGAGAAAGGAGGAGGTTTTTTTATTTTAATGTTGAATAATAATATATTAGCTTGTTTCACTGGTCCTGTTATAGTAAAGGCTGGAGTCCTTACTATAATATTGTGTTTTTAGTTCCTCAGAACACAATATGAGAGAACTGAAGGCTTGATCTCAGCCCTCCTATGGGATCATTAGTTTTATTTTTATTTTTTGCTTGTATTATTATTTTAATTGACAAATAATTGTATACATTTATGAGGTATACTATGATATTTTCATACATGCATACAAGTGGTAATGATCAAATCAGGGTTATCAGCACATCTATACCTCAAACATCGATCATTTCTTTTTATTAGAAACATTCAAAATCTGCTCTTCCTGCTATTTGGGCTCATTAGTTTTATACAGAGAAAACCCCTGTTCTATAATCATAGCATGTCATGCATGTTGTGGTGAATGTCTAAGAAGGCACGCAACTGCTGAACAACTCTAACCCCACTGCCAAGAAATAGCTCAATTATGTGTCCTGCTGATCGTGATTCAAGTTTAGCTCAATGTAGTCTATTTGAACATGTGTGGAGCACTTACGGCTTACAGGGAATTGTTTTAGATGCTTGGGGCACTAAGATGAATTAGACATAGTCCATGCCTCAAAGAGGTTAGAAGACAAAAATGTAAGCAGATTATTTTAATACAGTAAAGTTAGTATTATAGTAGAGGTAGAATTATCCATTTATAGAGTAAGCTAAATTAATAAATTGATTTTGATTAGTCATTTAAATGTTTTAAATAACACAGACACATCAGTTACCTTAATACACCAAGGGAAACACATCTGTTCTAGTCATCATATATAAGATGACTGTCTTATATTACAAATTTGTACATTTGTCTGTCTTTCAGAGTTAGGGTGTATACTGAGTAAGACTGGGTAAGAATGTTACTTAACGTTCCCTTTGACTCAGTTTGCTCAATTAGAAAAATCATAAATTATGCATTTCTGCCCTACTTAGCTCTGAGTATTATTGTAATAGAAGGCAATAATACCTGTGAATGCTTTATCCATACTACGTGTGACACCACTTCCTCTTTCCAGAAAGGCTACATTTCTCAGCCCCTTTCTGTAGCTAAAGGTATTATTTTACTAATTCTTATCAATGAACTATTAGTGAAAGTGATATTACTTCTAGCCTAAGCAGTTAAAGGTGGTTGTACTTTCTCTACAAATGAACTTTTCTCCTTGTGCAGTCACTTTGGAGGCCATGTGTCCCAGATGACATAGAACTACAAAGGACAACATAGAACTACAAAACAGAGAAGGCTATATACTCTCTATTGGACTTGATGTAAGAAATATTTTGTTGTCACTGAGATTTTAGTGTGTATGCATTACTGCAGCCCAGCTTATCGCATATTTTCCCTTGCACATTACAGCTATAAATTATTATTTTTGAAACTTACTAGCATGCTTAGATGGTCTCATTACCCAGTGGCCCTGGGAATATTTACTGCATTAAGGCAAAACCTCAGAGAATTTGTTATTCTCCAATACAACATTCTTCTGGATGCTAAACAAAGTCTACATGACGTTCCATCTCTCATTTCTGTTTTCAATACCCACCTCCTTTCATATATTGGTTTTTAGCATATGTCCTAAAACTGTTTCTCAACTAACATGTCACCATGTGTCTTTTATGTCAAAGGAGCCAAATATGTGAGGCATGCCAATTTGCCAATTTTATCCATGTTAGGAACGAACAGCTTTGAAAGCTTCCTCACTGGATGACAAAGATGTTGATCACGACAAGTGGAGGGTTTGTCGGCATCTGCAATGATACTTGCTACCTAAGGGAAAACTTTCCAAATGTATGTTTCAGACAAGAGCATTTACTGTGGTGTGCATCACAAGTAAAAACACTTGGAATAGTCATCCCAAGAACTCTTTTTTGCTCTTTTATAGAAGCTTTTATTATTGCAAATATCCTTAGTAGTTGAAAAATACACAAGTACAATATATATACAATTATTGGAAGATCATAGAATAGTAATGCTCTTGAAATATCAAGTTCTCACCTGTTCTACAGTTTGACCTCTGGTAACATACTCATTACCAACTTTGATTCTAGGATGGATCAAGCCCTTTACCAACTCAGAGGAGTTAATGCCCATGAGGAAAGCAACTTTGTCAGCATCTGGTCATCAGAAATAGAAGAGAAGGAAGGAGAGAGGAAAACACTGTTAAAATTCATTCCATTATAGTCAAACTAACTACCCAAAGGACAGAAAGATAGTGTGTTTAGATCAATGTAGCAAGGTGGATTGTAGTTTTCAAATAAATGCCTGAATCCTAAAAGTTTAAAGGAACCTATTTCTTGGAAATGCAAGTCAAAGGCACATTGAAATCTCACTTCATCAGTTTGTTGGAATTAATGAAAAAGAAAATATAACGCCACTCACACCCACTTGAATGACTGTAATCAAAAAGGCAGACAATAACAAGTGTTGTCAAGGATGTGGCAAAAATGGAACCCTCATACATTGTGGGTGGGAATGCAAAATGATGTGAATTTTCTGTAAGAAACAGTTTGACAGTTACTCTGAAGTTAAGCATAGAGTTACTATAGAACCCAGCAATTTCACTTTTAGGTACACACCCAAGAGAAATGAAAACATATGTTCACACAAAAAATTGTACACAAATGTTTCTAGCAGCATTATTCACAATAGTCAAAAGGCAGGGAAAAGTGAAATATCCATCACTGATGAATGGATAAAAATATGTGGTATACTCATATAATAGGATATTGCTAGTCATTTTACAAAAATGAAGCATTGATGTGTGCTACAACATGGCTGAAACTTGAAAACATTATGCTAAGTGAAAGGAAATCAGACACAAAAGGCCACATATTGCAGGATTTCTTTTCTATGAAATGTTCAGAACAAGCAAATCCATGAGGACAGAAAGTCGATTTTGGTTGCCACAGTCTGAGGAGAAGCAAAAATCAAAGTAACCACTAATAGTTGCTACTAAGAGTTTATTTTTGTGATAATAAAATATTCTGGAATTAGATAGTTGTGGTTGCACAGCCTTGAGAATATACTAAAACCCAATAACCATACAGTTTAAAAGGGTGAATATTATGGCATATGAATCTTCTAAAAGAGGACTAGTATCAAGAAATAGACTCTTTTAAAAGTTGAGATATAATTTGTCTGAAGGACATGGAAAATGCCATCTTTATTACTTGTTTCCTCTTTCTATGCATGTACTTGTGGACTCTTTCAACAAAACACGGACTTGGGCCATGTAATCTGATAATTATAGACAAGCACCAATCAACAGAAGCCAGGACACTTGCCAGTTATCTGTAAAACGCCCATCCTTTCCCTGCAAAGTCTCTGTTTACTCCGTAGTGCCCTCTGCTGTCCAACAATAATACTTACACCCCACAAAATTGTTTTATGAAAGAAAACTTCCATTTCCTAAAGTAGTGGAGAATAAGTATTATCAGAAGGAAAAGTAAATAGGCATGCATCACGTTAGGTATGAAAAAATGACATAAAATAATGACACAGGCAAAAAGTTATAAGCATATTTCAAATTGTAGATTATTTCAGTTACCAAACAAAATAAATACTCCACTCATCCAAAACCTCTCTCTGCTTTCTATTTTAAATGAATTTGGAGATATACTAGTATGTCTGGCATAGTCATTCTGTTGAATAATGTCTTATAATAGAAGGTAATGCAGCCTTTCTTTAATTCACTAAAGAAAAAAAAAACTGCAAATTTTCCTGAGCAATAATCACAAACAGAAAATAAAGTAAAAACAAAACAATTAGTGAGCTCTATCTCATCTGTATTAGCAATATCAATTTCCTTTTCACAGCCTTTTAAGTGTTTACAAGGCTTAAAATGTTTGAAATGTTTGATTTGCTTATAAACTAAAATCAATATATATTATACATACATTGCTACAAGCTACATACCTACTTTATGTTAGTTTATTTGCAGTGATAATAGCCTGGGTACTTGGTTGCTACGAAACCTTTCAAAACACAAAGCTTATCTGGAAAAATAAATGAAAATCAAAAGTACAGCAGACATGTCCATCCTGTGCTGAGATGAGTCTGCTAATAGTGCCAGTTTTGGAGGCAAAAGCTTGACAATTTCAAGTTGAGAATCCGGTATGTCAGATCATAGACTTTTTGAACTGGGAGAGACTTTATAGAGTATCTAATCCAATGTGAAAATATGTAAAAGATGGGAAGAAATAAAATGTGTCTGGTCAATCTGAGTGGAGATGAACAGTAACCAACAATGTGAAAAACAATTTTCTGGTATCTGTCCAGGTTTAAAAAAAAAGAGCAAACACTTGTTTTTTCTAAGCTTTGGAAGCATGCAGAGGCATAATACAGATAATAATAGTCTCAAGGAATAGTTTCCCACGCCGAGAGTCTTCATATATCCTTTTTCCAGTGTTAAGCACAGTCCTTTGAGTCTATTTTTATCCATGAACAAAAGAAACTCAAATTCTCTCAGGAGTACCACACCTTAAGCTTAACAGAAATAGCATGTAACATTATAGGATTATTTCTCACTTACTCCAGAGACAGTTGAGTATCTACAGACAGGACTAGTGTGCCCTGGATTTACTCCAGAGATTTACATTATGCATTACATATGTTCTCTGTTTTGGGGGGCGGAAGAAGCAATAGAAGTCATCATCTTCCAAAAAGTAAATTACTTCATTTGCACTAAACGTTTACAGTTTACAACCAAGATGAAAATAGCGTAAATCTATGAATAAATGCCCATCTGACATTCAGGAACTACTATTGTAAAGATAGCAATGTGTGTAAACATATTTTAATCGTATTCCCAAATAGGCTTTATGAAATTCCCACCCATAAGCATCAGTTCCTTCAGGACCTTGTGAATGAACCCATGGACTTTAATTAGGCTGCATGATCTTACCTGGGGGAGGTCACATTTAGCTACAGTGGTGGTTCTCAAGCATCAGTGTGCATTGGCATAGCTGGAGAGCTAATCAAATATTAAACAACAGGCTCCCTGAAGCAGGTTAGGGGCTGGGCAGCTCTAGTTTTATCATGTTACCCAGGTGATTCTGATACACATACAAATTTAAGAACAAAGTTGTTATTCTGGTAGTCCTCAACTTTGACGGCACAGTGGGGTCCCTGGCAAGTTGTAAAAACAAATACTGATGCCTGAAATTCACCCACAGAAATCTGGTTTGTCTGGCTTGGGTAATGCCTGAGCATCAGGATTTTAAAAGTTCCCCACTGATTGTGGTGAGCAGCCAAGTTTGCAAACTACTGTCTAGAGAAGAGTAACCAGGTTTGGTAAGTTTATTTTGAAATCAGGAAGATGGAAAGAACAAAGTATGACTTCACCTGAAAATAGGTAAAAAGATAGAAAAATTCAAAAAGCAATCTTTTCCAAATTTACAATTCTATCCCAGTTCAGTCCCATCTGCAAATAACCAGATATGAAAGAATGAAACAAAATCCAGTTTTGTCAGTCTCAGGGGTTATGATAATCATATTAATCTCTTTTATGGAAGGTTATAATACAATTTTTGAGTTGTTCATATTTCATTAATTTATTAAACAAAGTTTACTGAGCATTTGCTATATGTAAGCCCTGATACTAGATAATGTAGTAAGAAAATAAATAAAAAAGGCAAAAATCCCTGGCATCAAGAAATTATAATCTATGAGAGTAAGTAAAACACGGGGAAAAAAATAATATGTCAGTAAAACAACTGCATAAGAGACACAGATATCGAGTATCACGAAAGTGTGAAGCAGGGCAAGAGCCCTTCTGGGCTGCATGACTGGGGAAGGATTAAAAAAGAAACAACATTCAATCTGAGCCTGAAGGATGACAAGAGTTTTTGGAGGTAAATATGGGAGAACAAGAGTTTCTGTAAAAATGAACAGCACGACTTGAAGCCACAGGCATTGAAGAGTACAAGGTATGGTCAAAGAAGAGGTTATAACCCAGATGGATTGGACTACAGTGCCAGGGGGTGAGTGAGAAACTGAGAAAAGTGGGTGATTTCTGGTTGCAGAAGACATCTAATGCTGCTATAACGTATTAATTAAAGAATGGGGAAATGTTAAAGGAGCTGTAAGCAGAGAAATGACATAATTAGAATCAGGCTTTAGAATGCTTAATCTTGGAAATGTGCAAGACAGACCCGAGTAGGAAGAGTTTTACAGTACAGAGTGAACCCATTGCAGAATGCCCAAGTGTCAGATGCTGAAGCTCCAAATTAGTAATGAGAAAGGGAGAAAAAGAGACTGAGAAATATGACTAGGAGGTTTTCAGTCTGAGAAGCAGAGAGAAGAACAGTACTGTAAATATGAATAGAAATGCCAATAGGAAGACATCACTTAGGGGAGAAGATGATGGACTTTTAGCCATGCAGAGTTTAGGATACTAGAAAATATGCAGCTGAGAGTTGGAAATATGGAGTTGGAACTCAAGAAAGAGGCAAAGGCTAGGATGCCCCTTTGGATTTGGGTGCTCTTCCCCCTTCCCTCTTCTCCATCTGTCAAGCTCCTTCAATTCCTTCCCAAATAATTAACTGGGAAAAATTTACCAAAGCTTAATACATTAAGAACCCCTAGAATTAAAGAAAAATTCAACACCTCTGTTTTTAAAATGAGCTAAAGGTAGAAGCATACTGAAAAAAACTCAGTATCCAGTAAGATGCTTAAGTTAATTATGGCACATTCACACAATGGAATATTTTGTAGCCATCTAAAAAGATATTGCAGAAAAGACAAAAGATATTCAAATATAATTTAGTAAAAAAAAATACTAGCATGCATATGATCACAAATTTTTATTTTAAAAAGTTATATGTGCATATTCAACTAGAAAGCTACATTAAAAAATATGTCCTTTGGCATTCACAGTGATTGTCCCTGAGTAGGTAGGATTCACGTAACAAATAATTATCCATTACTATGTGCCAGGCACATTTTAAAACCTGGAAATATAGCAATGAACACACCAAATGAGGTCCCTGCTCTTAAAAAGCTTACATCTGGTGAAGACTGAGGGGTGAAGGCTAGGACAGTCCATAAAAACTAGCTGTATGAATGACATGAAGAAAAATATTTAGATTAGGGGGATAGTGGTGGAGGTAGCTAGAGAAGGCTTTTCTAATAAGGTAAGATCCAAGAAGTTACTTTAATAAGTGAGGGAGTAAGACATGAGGACAGGAGAAAAGTTCCAGGCAGAAAGAGGAGTTAGTGAAAATAGTCCTTCAATAGGAGTGCTTACAGGCTCCAAAAACAACCAAGAGGCCAGGACATCTGAGTGGAGGAGAACGAGAGCAGAGAAAATGGTAGATTTTGCTACTAACGGTAGGGATTAGAGAGAGACAGAGAAGCATTGGTTGGTGCAAACATAATTGCGGTTTTTGCTATTAAAAGTAATGACAAAAACCACAACTACATTTGCACCAACCTAATATCATAGAGGTTAAGGAAGCTGTGACAGGGATGTGGGGTTTTATTTGGAGTAAGGTGGGAGCCATTGTTGAGTTTAGAGCAGAAGCAGGACAGGGTGGAACAAGGGCTGACTGACACTATGAAAGGACTGACAGTAGCTTCTGGGTGCAGAGCTGTCCACCTATCCATCACAGGCAATGGTTCAGGCAGGGAGACAAGGAAGGAGGCTGTGGCAATAATCTGGTAAGAAATGGTGGCTTGGGCTAGGTGGTGGCAGTGGACATGGCCATGGGGATAAGTTGTGAGCTTTTGGATTTCAAAGGTAGAGACAAAGAAAAAGAGAGGAGTCTGGATGATTCTGAGATTTGAGTCAGGGCAACTGGGAAAACCTAGTTGGCATTTTGGGGATTTATTTTAATGATCATTCTAGACAGATCATTCATTGTAAGGTGCCATAAATCTTTCTGGTAAGCAGAAAAGAGTATAGATTTTTTTAAATGTGAAGAAAAAACAAGGGGAAGTAAAGCCTCCTGGTCTCACCCCTATGAGTTAGTTACATCCCGCTGGAATTCCAAGGGCCTTAGTTCACATCTCCATTATTTCACTTAATACATTTTATCATAATTTGCTCCTTATTATTTTTATTTTATTTTGTTTATTTTTTTGAGACTGAGTCTTGCTCTGTCACCCACGCTGGAGTGCAGTGGTGCGATCTCGGCTCACTGCTACCTCTGCCTCCTGGGTTCCAGCGATTCTCATGCCTCAGTCTCCCAAGTAGCTGGGATTATAGGTGTACGCCACCACTCTCCGCCAATTTTTTGTATTTTCAGTAGAGACATGGTTTTGCTATATTGGCCAGGCTGGTCTTGAACTCCTGGCCTCAAGTGATCCACCCGCCTCGGCCTCCCAAAGTGCTGGGATCACAAGTGTGAGCCACTGTGTCAGGCCATGATTCGTTCCTTTCTCTCATTGTTCTGGATAATCTATGTGCTAAAGGCATTCTCTTTCACCCAAGTTTAGCAAATTGACTGGATCATCAATAATTATTGAGGAGTGCTTCTTGATTCTGTGATAGGAGGATTCTACATTAGAATGGTAGTTGACAGAACCATTTTTGAAGAACAGCAACCAAGGGAGACACTATTGATTAATTTTAAGTAAGAGGTGAGGTTAAGTGCAAGGAGAAGGGGGCAGGCTTGGGCCCAGGGATTTGAAGTATATACCGTATCTTCAAAGTAATTCTTACTTTCTGTGCCATCTGCTTCCAGTTGCTCTTCTGTAAGTTTCTGTTTAAATTTCATGTTTCCAAAGTGCATGATGGCTCCAGTGAGTTTATAGCATCCATACTTCTCATCAGGAAGAAAGCCCAAGATGTCCATGGCTTGCTGTAAAAACAGAAACAGATGGCCCTGTCTTCATTTGCCTAATGGCTGCAGTGAGCACCTCACCCCCGCTGTGTTACACCTCGGGCTGTGGGCTGAAGGGAATGAGATAGACAGCTCTGTTCAAAGCAATGCAAATCAGCCCTGTTGGCACTTGGTCACCCGCAGTCTGCTCATCCCTTTAAAAGAGAATTAGGAAGGCACAAGACTAGGCTTGTTTAGTTCCCTGTAGTTTTAGAACTTTCCTTCAATGCCCTGCCTCTCTCTGGTCCCTTCCAGCAACATATAGATCACTAACTGGCTATATGAGGTCAATTATTTTGCCTTTCGTGGTTACGGCAGAAAGCACCATATCTGCTGAGTTGCTTGTTTCTGTGATCCCATGTGTTCTCCTGACTTTATTCTAGAGCAGACACATTTCAAAGACTGGTGAAAAGAAATGTTTAAGAAAAGCCACCTCACCATAAAATTGCATCCTAAGTATCCACTGCACAAGATGTGCATTCTCATACACCCCAAGAGGGAAAAAATTGGCACAATCTTTCTAGTGGTTAATTTAGAATATGTACCAAGAGACTATAAAAAATTCATAATCCTTAGTATTTTCACTTCTAGGAACCTAGCATAAGGTGAATCTGATATACAGAAAAAGTGTTAAGCTACAGAGATATTCACCTCAGTGGGAGTGAAAAAAATCTTGAGTCTAACACTAGCTCAATAAACAACAGGACAAATGCCTGATAAAATCTTAAGTACCCACTTAAATGTTTATGAAGAGTTCCTAAAGATACTTGAAATGCTTAAACGATTAAACTGAGAAAGCAAATTCTATATGCCAAATGTATATGCAGCATAATTACAGTCTTTTGGTAAAAAACAAAAAACACTAACATGACCATACAAAAGCAGCTGCAAATAGATAAAAACAGAATAAAGACTGTAAAGATATACACCAAATAAAAGAGATGTTTGCCACTGAGTTGAAATATCTTTCTACTTTTTCATAGCTTCCAAAGTTACTATATTGACAACGTGCAGTTTTCTCATAAGTCAGTAAACTTTGGACAGAAGCAGCCCTACACCCCTATGGACGCAAGACCACTTCTCCCCCCTATGGAAGCAAGATCACTTCTCCGGGTCTCTGAAGAACAGAACTCTAAGATGCTGTCTTTCATTTCTCATTGCCATTACCAGATTTCGCTTTGACAACTAACAAGCCTTACTTCTGTGGCCAGCAATTCTTCAGCATCATCCAAGCTCTCCACAGTAACTGCTCCACAGGAGCAAAAGTGGAAGTCTGAGGGATTTGCAGACACCAGGAGCATATCTAGAGTGGGAAAAACATTCGTTAAACAACTTAAAGAAATCCACAAGTGCCTTAGAAAATAATTGGTCAATATTCACAGTTTACAGTTTAAATCATACTTGTAAACAAGCCAAAATAAAATCCATATTTTAGACCCAAACTTCTACAATCAATGTTTGCCCTCTATTAAATTGTCAGTAATGTGTTAATGCCTCCCAAGAGAAGACAGGCTGGCAAATTCCAAAAGCAGATTCAATTGCAGCAGTTTCAATTGGTGCAAAAAAACAAAAACAAACGAATAACAACAACAACAAAACACAGACAATGTGTGCTGGTAAAACTTTGAAAACAGGAATTTGGCCTAGATTTATGACTGAGGGCTGGAGGACAAAAGTATTTTGTAAAATTATAAGTAGAACAGATCTGAGCTTCAAAAGCTAGGAAGCAGCCAGACCTTGGGGTCAGCGCCCAGGGAACATTAGCAGGGCAACCCTGTCACATCACATCCCTATTAGGGAGCTGAGTCTGTCTTTCAAGGGATCCATAAGTCAGCTGCTGTGTTCAATGCTGCACCCTGATATGTCTAAGAGTACTGACATGATTCACTTAGTCAGGAAACATAATCCAGGCCAAAGCAGAGGCAGGCTGTCAGTCACGCATCAACTGACTTGGCAGAATCACGTTAACCTCTCACTGCCCAACACTTGATCCCGATGAAGTTTTCTTGAGCTGATCTTATTTTTCTATTTATTGCTCAATGAAGTGAAAATCGGTTATCTTGAACCCCAGATCTCAGAAACAAAGAAATTGGGCTACATAAACGTTCACAGCAGCTTTGTTAGAAAACAAGTCAAATGACCATCTGCAGTTGAATGGGCTAACAAACTGTTGTACATCCATACAGTAGATTATTATTCAGCAAACAAAGGAATGAACTATAAATACGTGCTAGAACATGGAAGAATTTCAAAATAATTATGCTGGGTGAAATAAGCCTGACAAGAAGAATATACACTCTATTTTTTTCGTTTTGTCTTTAAACATTCTAGAAAATGCAAACTAATCTATGGTGACGGAAAGCATATTAGTGGTTGCTTAGGGACTGGGGCTGGGAGAGGAGGGTTCCAATGAGTGAGAAGGGACAGGAGGGAGGTCCAAGGACCTTCTGAAGATCCAAGGACACTTTTGAAAGTATACATGCATTACGTTGATTGTGGTGATGGTTTCATACACACGCATATATATGTTAACACTTACCTGTTATATACTTAAAACACATGCCGTGTACTTTAGTTGAAAAGTACTTCAATAAATTTGTTTTATAAAACTTTAAAAATAAAACAAAATTGGCCTAGCTTAAATCAAGCAGAAGGTTAATATATGTATTTTAATAAAAATGACCTGTAAAATTTTTAACAGTACTTGTTTTTAAAATGATTTTTATTTTTTAAATTGACAATTTAAAATTGTATATATTTATGGCGTACAACATGATGCTTTGATCCACGTATACATTGCGGAATGGCTTATTCCAGCTAAGTAATGTATCATCATTTCACATACTTATTTTGTGTGGTGAGAATATTTAAAATCTACTCTGTTAACCATTTCAAGCATATAATACATGGTTATTAACTATAATCACTGTGTTGTAGAATAGATCGTCTGAATTTATTCAACTTTTTAAGATTCTACATGGGTGAGATAATGTGGTATTTGTCTTTCTGTCCCTGCCTTATTTCACTTAGCATAATGTCCTTCAGGTTCATCCACATTACCATACTTGACAAACATAACAAGATGTTCTTTTCTTTTCTTCTCTTTTCTTTTCTTTTTGAGACAGGGTCTCGCTCTGTCACCCAGGCTAAGGTGCGGTGGCACGATCACAGCTCACTGAAGCCTCAGTCTCCCAGGCTCAAGTGATCTTCCCACTTCAGCCTCCCTAGTAGCTGAGACCACAGGTGCATGCCACCATGATCAACTAATTTTTTAATTTTTTATAGAAACAGGGTCTTGCTATGTTGCTCAGGCTGACCTTGAACTCCTGGGCTCAAGCAATCCTCCCTCCTGGGCCTTCCAAAGTGCTGGGATTACAGTCATGAGCTACCATACCTAGCCAAGATTTCCTTCTTTTTCTTTAAGGCATAATAGTATCCTATTGTGTATATAGACCACATTTTCTTTATCCATTCATCCTTCATGGACACTTGGGTTGTTTCTCTATCTCGGCAATTGTGAACAATGCTGCAGTGAACATGGAGGTACAGATATTTCTTCAGGATACTGAATTCACTTCCCTTGGATGTATTCCCAGTAGTGAGATAACTGGATCATAAGGTAGTTCTATTTGTAATTTTTTTTATTAACTTTCGTACCATTTTTCATAATAACTGTAGTAATTTATAGTTGACTCAACAGTGAACAAGGGTTCCCTTTTCTTCACATCTTTGCCGACATTTATTCTCTCTTGTCTTCTGATAGCAAGACAATATCTCATTATGGTTTTTGCTTTGCATTTCTGTGATGATTACTGATGTTGAGTGTTTTCTCACAGACCTGTTGGTCATTTGCGTGTCTTCTTTGGAGAAATGTCTGTCACGTTCTTGATCCATTTTTTAATCTGGTTGTTTTCTTGCTATTGAGTTGAGTTCTTTATATACTTTAGATATTAACCCCTTATCAACATACAGTTTGCAAGTATTTTTTTTTTTTTTTTTTTTTTTTGAGACGGAGTCTGGCTCTGCCGCCCAGGCTGGAGTGCAGTGGCCAGATCTCAGCTCACTGCAAGCTCCGCCTCCCGGGTTTACGCCATTCTCCTGCCTCAGCCTCCGGAGTAGCTGGGACTACAGGCGCCCACCACCTCGCCCGGCTAGTTTTTTGTATTTTTTAGTAGAGACGGGGTTTCACCGTGTTAGCCAGGATGGTCTCGATCTCCTGACCTCGTGATCCGCGCAAGTATTTTTTCTCGTTCATTCAGTAGATTCTCTCATGATGATGCATGATTGTTGTATAGTTTATGAAGCGAATACTCAGGGTATGAGGCCAAATGTCAAGGATTCCAATATGGAAGGACCTCTTGGTCACTTATCATCACTCCTGGAATCTATACACTAGTTGAATAGCAAGAATAGGTACAATAAATAAATAGAAACAAAAAAAGCCAAAAGAAAAAGAAAAGAAAAGGGAAAATTTATGTAGGACCAAGCTATATAGATGGCAGTGAGAGCTAAGGATTTTGAATGAGCCCTGTCCAAAAGAACTGAAGAAATGAGTCTTAGCTATGCCTGGAACAAGGGTCAGATATAATTGAGAGCAAAGGGGTGAAGGGTTACTCATGGCCATGTAGAGGTCAAATAGGGGCTGGCTCTGAGGTAACATGTCACCTCATTTCCTTGACTCCTTCAGTGGGTGGCCAGCCTCTCTGCTGTGATTTCCATACCCAATTCTTTTGTAGTATGCACAAATCCTCATATTTCAGGATATGTGGACATCATCCTCATATTGTTAAGATATGTCCTCTTGTATTAAGCCTCAGGATACTCTGAAGCTCTTCTTTGGCAAACATGGATGGTAAGAGTTCCAGATTATCTTTTAAAATGTCCCCCAAAAGGACAATGGGTGCTAAAACAGGTAGACTGACAATACCCAGCTTGGACCACCAGATGTCAGGCTTTGCACAGTAATCAATCTCAGCAACCCCCAAAGACTGAAGAAGATAAATGAATTCAAGATAAACATGAATTTTCCATAGCAGCCCAAAGGCATCAGATGCTTCTATTAGTAAACAGAGATGCTCTGAAAATAATCTTGCAGTCTCTGCTGGTACCTTCATCAGATCTTATGTGTCAGTCGCCCTATACCATCCAGAAACACATGTCAAGAGTGTTAGATTTGATAGGGTTAATCAATGGAAGACCAAAAAAAAAAATCCTGTTCCAGGTTGAGGTGAAGAGAAGGTGGGGAGGAGAATGTACTGCATACATAACACCAATTACATCTATGGCAAAAATAATTGTCTCGTTCGCAGAGCTTTCCCCATTTGGTAAGGGTACTTTAAAGACCAAGTAGTCAAAACACTGCTAGATTTATACCATACTTAATCTAAGCATAATGGACTGGGAAAATTGTTCCCACCAGTTCACTAGCCTGGATCTGTAATGTTATCCTACGTCCACTTCTGTGGGAGCATTGTTGTCCTCAAAAGCTTACCTCAAATACAATACCTTGGAAATCAAATCAGCATGTCATTCTCTCCTTCCAATGAATCCCTATGCCACTTTAAACTCTCTGCCATGGTCTACAATGTGCTGCATGGTCTAACCCCTGCCTACTTTACCCTATGTTACCCTCTCTACCACCCACAGTGGCCATTTTGCTATTCCAATAAGAAATCAAATGCATTCCTGCCTCAGGACCTTTGCAGCCACTGTTCCCTCCTCCTGGAATTTTATTCCTGGAAATCTTTGCCTACTTGCTCCCTTACTTATTGAGGTGTCTGCAAAAATACTGTCTTTTCAGAGGAATTCCCTGACAATTTCATCTAAAATAGAACTATCCACAACTCTACCAAACCCCATTTCTTTCTGTCCCCTCACCGCACTTTATTTTTCTTTATTCACCTGCCATATAACCTACAAAGAAATTAGAGCATTTTTTTTTTCTTTTTTGAGACAGAGTGAGACTCTGTCTCCCAGGCTAGAGTGCAGTGGCACATTCTCGGCTCACTGCAACCTCTGCCTCCCAGGTTCAAGTGATTCTTCTGCCTCAGCCTCCCAAGTAGCCACAATTACTAGCACCCGCCACCATGCCTGGCTAAGTTTCATGTTTTCACTAGAGACTGGGTTTTACCATGTTGGCCAGGCTGGTCTCGAACTCCTGCCCTCAAGCAGTCCACCTGCCTCAGTCTCCCAAAGTGTTGAGATTACAGGCATGAGTCACCATGCCCAGCCTAGATCATATATTCTGTACTTGTTTGTTGCCTGTCTTCCACACTAGACTGTAAGCTCAGAAGGGCAGAGGCCTGTCTATCTTGTATCACCACTGTACCCCCCATGATTAAAAAGCAGTGCCTGCAAGTATACATATGTAACAAACCTGCACGTTATGCACATGTACCCTAGAACTTAAAGTTTAATAAAAAAAAAAAAAAAAAAAAAGCAGTGCCTGATGTACACATGGAAGCTCCAGAATAAATATTTGTTGAATAAATACATGAAATTCATTCCCTTATTCCACAGTGTTTTTTTTTTTTTTTTTTTCTTATTTTGTTTATGGCACTATCATTCTCCTAATCAAATCACAAAACTTGGGGATATTTTTGACTCATCACTCTTCCTCACTCCTACATTCAGTCACTACCAAGACCTGTCTATTCTTCCATGCATCTATCCCTTTTCCCCCACCCTTCCATTCCCACTCTTTTAGATCACTGTCTTGTCATCTCATACTGGGACATTTGCAATACCTTCCATCCAAATCTCTGCCTCTACATCATCCTGCCCATTACCAGCTTAATCGTCCCAAATACTGCCCTCAATAAATCATGACCTCCTATTGCCTCACTCCCCACAACACACTCACACACTCGCTCTGCCAACTCCCTGAGTTCAGAAACCATCAGAATAAAATCTCCACTATTCCTCTATGCAAATCTTTTCCTTTAGTCAAACTGGTCTCTCCGCTCCCTGCTCCTGCTTTGCCCTTTCCCAACATTGTGTACACTCTTCCTCCTACCAGAAGTAGCCTCCACTCTTCACTTTGTCTGACTGAATCCCCTTCCCATTCTTCGTTTCCCAACCTAAATTCCCCTTCTTTATAAGCCTCCTGAGCCAGACATGGTGGTTCACACCTGTAATCCCAGCACTTTGGGAGGCCAAGGTGGGAGGATTTCTTGAGGCCAGGAGTTTGACACCAGCCTGGCCAACATAATGAAACCCCATCTCTACTAAAAAAGAAAAAAGAGAGGAAACTCCCATTGACCACCACACACTATGATGCTATCTCCCTCCCCTGGTCTCTTATCTTTACCACTCAGGTAATTCTAATTGAGGCCTTAAATTAACACTTTTATACATACACACACACACACACACACACACACTCACACACACACACTCACCCACTCACCTCTGCTGGGTATCCTACCCACTTTCAAACACTCTTCTTCCTTTTGCTACCAAATTGAAAAAGAAGTGTTGCCATTTACTGTCTGTCCATATAAAATTATACAACACTAGTTCTATAATTGGTTCAACTCCCTAAGTTTTAAGGATGAATATACTGAAGTCTAAATAGGCTAAGAAACTTACTGAATAACACTTTTTCATCCCCCAAATATGGCTTATTTTTCTTGTTTTGGAATAACCCTAAGCTCCAGAATCCTACACTTACCATGAAGCTCTTTTTGTCCAGATAAAATTTGATAGAATATGTGGTAGTTCCTCTCTCCAGGCTGCTGGAAAATCACCCTGGACTTTTCAAGCAAATCTGGATGATGAGAAATGAATAAAGATTCATACTTAGGCATTCTTGTAAAATGTAGAACAAAAGAAATCAGGCTGAGTGCAGTGGCTCACAGCTGTAATCCCAGCATTTTGGGAGGTCGAGGTGGGAGGAGCACTTGAGGCCAGGAGTTTGAAACCAGCCTGTGCAACATAGTGAGACCCCGTTTCCACAAAGAAAAATTTTAAAAATTAGCTGGGCATGGTGGCACATGCCTGTAGCTGCAGCTACTTGAGAGGCTGAGGTAGAGGATTGCTTGATCCCAGGAGTTTGAGGCTGCAGTGAGCCATGATCATGCCATGGCACTCCAGCCTGAACAACAGAGCAAGACCCTGTCAGGAAAGAAAAGAAAAGAAGGAAAGAAGGAAGGGAGAAAGAGAAAGAGAGAGAGAAAAAAGGAAAGGAAAAGAAAGAAAAGAAAAGAAGGAAGGAAGAGGAAAAAGAGTAATCAGATAGTGCATTGAGTACTTACAGATATCAATGTCCACAGATGACAGCATGCCTCTGGCACCAAAGTGCATCCTGATGAATTTGCCCTAGTGTAGACACAGAACACACTCAGACACAGAACAGTTTCCTATTCAAATTTTCCAAGCACTTGCAAGGGCTTCATTATATGTAACTCTCAAAACAACTACTTCCTCAAAAGTAAGAAACAAACAAACCAAAAAAAAAAAAAAAAAAAAAAAAAGAACAGAAAAATGTAATGTGGGTTTGAGATGAGATAGCACCAGCTAATATCTGGAGGAAGCCAGAATGACTGTCAGGACAAGCAGTGGTTCTGGCCTGTAGCCCCAAATCTGCTGATTGCTACCTGTGTATTCTTGTGGGCACTGTGAAATCTCTCTGGGCCTCACTGTTCTTACCTAAAGATGAGAAAAATATTTCCTCAGCGTATTTGTTTGTTCATTCAACAAACATTCATTGAGCATCTACTAAGATCCAGGTAACCTTCTAGGCACTGGAGATACCACGCAAGAAAAACAGAAATGGTCCCTACCCTCACGAATCTTATAGGCTAGTGGGTAAGCAGCTACTGCAACAGCTCTGACATAAAATCACAAGAAAAGCCAGTATCCTAGAACTTAGAGAGTCAGAGAAAGAGGGGGCATAAAATGGAGTTGAAGAGGTAGACAAACTCCATATCATGTAAGCCATATAGAACACGGGAAAGGGTAGGGTTTTATTTTTTGTGTGTTTGGGAGACATTGTAAGGTTTTAAGCAGAGGAGTGATGTGATCTAATTTGTTTCAAAGCACACCTTGGCCTAAATAATAGACGGATACCCTTTCTTCCTTTCAGTGAAAAGCCATAAGGCAGGATCTAGAGGGGCAGAAATGCTGTCCAGAGGTGCCAGTGCCCATGTCAGAATGCCAGATGCAGCTAAGGAGGTGGCACCCTCTGGTGGCAGCTAGAGCCTGTGGGATGAGGATGCTGGAACAGGGAGGAAGGCAGCCTGGTGGAGGTTGGCCCATGCCAGGAAGGCACCAGAGCAGGACAGCAGCCTGGCAAGAAGAGGTGAGTAGCTCTGTACATGAGGATCGAACAGGTACATTAAAATATGTAGGACAGTGGGAGTCACACAAACACACATGTATATATACCCATACATACAAACGTGCAGGTACATACATATGTGTGCACATACTCATATACAGAGGTATATATATACATATCTATTTAGTATTAATTGAAAATTTTAACCCAGATTTCTTGATTATTTTGAACTCCTTTTTCTTTTTCCTTCTCTCTTCTTTCTTTCCTTCCACTGATCCATCTTCATGCTTATTTTTCTCCTCTACTTCTTTCCTTCTGTCTTTCCAACTTTTCTCTCCTTTCTGTTCTCTTCTTCATCACTTTTTAAGGCAAGTTCCTGCTCTGTCGCCCAGCCGGAGTGTAGTAGTATCATCATAGCTCATTGTAGCCTCAAACACCTGGATTCAAGTCATCCTCCTGCCTCAGCCACTTGAGTAACTGGGACTACAGGTGCACACCACCACTCCAGGCTAATATTTTTGTTTTTAGTAGAGACAAAGTCTCACTGTGTTACCCAGGCTGATCTCGAACTTCTGGGCTCAAGCGATCTGCCCACTTCAGCCTCCCAAAATGTTAGGGTTACAGGCGTGAGCCACCACACTTGGCTATCTTTCTTTTTACTCGATATTTTCCCCTTTCTTCCTTTTATTTTTTTCCTTATCTTTCCTCTTTCCTTTTTAAAAATGTTCTTTTTCCATCCCTCTATTCCTTCCTTTTTCCTCCCTTGCTTTTTTTCCCTAGCTTTCTATCTTTCATATTTCAGCAGAAAGTCCTTTAGCATTCTAACAAGTCCCAAATCTACCAGTTGTTTTATGAACCAGTATTAGTGCCTGCTATGACCAGCCAGACACTGTAAGCACATCTAAATGTGAACAGAGCAGCTCTAAGGCTTTGGATGGAAACTAGCCAAATCAGCATGTGGTTATTATTTAATTATGCCCGGAGACTTAAACAGGAAGCCTTCTGCAAATTTTCTTGTGAATTATACAGTGGCTCCCTGCCAGTCATTTTTGGCATAATATGGATTTGTTAAACTAGGTTTAGAAATCCAAATTCTTCCCCTTCCGTGGGAATTCTAGTTATCAAAAGCTACTTAAAAATACTTTCTCGTCAGACCCCCAAAAAAGTCTTCAGTGAAAAATATGCAGGGGTAAGGAGGCCATAGGCAAGAGTACAAACAGTAATTGTAGTAAGTGAATTAGGAAGTGCTTACTAAATTGACTTGTCATAAGGGGTTTAGGAAATTACGAAGGAGAAAATATTTCAAATTAAAAACGTAATAAAATATAAAGCATGATTATAATTTTTTGGGTGAGCTTCTCTACTGGGAGTGTAATTTGAAACGATTAAGATAAATACTTTTTTCTTGAAATTGACCAAATAGAAACTCTTCAGATGTATATTTATTTATAAAAATTTAATAGTCTTAATGATATAGATGGTAAGTGTTTGTGAGAAATCTAACATTACAAACTTTAATCAAAGACCTTCTTTGGTGTTCTAGAATTTTTTTCATACCTATGTGCTTCCATATGAGTTTTACCATTGCATACAAATTAAATACTTTGATATTATGCTAAATCATGTTACTTACAAAACGAGAGGAGTTGTCATTTCTCAGGGTTTTAGCATTTCCAAATGCTTCCAAGATAGTATTCGCTTGCATGATTTGCTCTTCTAACGCCCCCTGAGACACATGAAAGAGAAGTACAGTTGATTAAGCTATTAGTAGAATTCTGTAATGCGGCAAGCCCTCCATCTCCAGGTCAAACCCCATTCTTGCTTTGATAACCAATGGCCAAAACCTGCTTCCAAATTTGGTTATATTATCTTGGAATGAGAAATCAGAAAAACAGTTGGATGACAGAGGCTAACAATATACAATATCCCTATGAATATGTGGGAGCTCATTTATTTGCAATGCTTCTTTTTTGGTTGGCATTGGCCTGAGTGGGAAAAGAAAACCATCACCAAATAAAAAAGAAAAACATACCAGCTTATTTACAGACAAACATCATATTATGTATTTCCCCTATCATTAATCTTCCTCTCTTCCCATCTGATCTTTGCACCTGGAAATTTATCCTAGCATAATACAACAGACTCTTGGTGTTATTAAACTACACTTTTGCTTGCTTCTTTTCCTAAGTAATCTAGAGGTTCCCACCGAGTAGTGACTTTTAATAGTATTGATCTTGAATTTGAATCACGTGTGCTCAAGCTGATGGGCCAAAACATATCATCGACCTGTCTACCATATCTACATGGCTTTATTGTTTTCCAGTCAGCCTCAAAGACCCATTTTATGGGGGTAACTATATAGTATATGGTATTTAATAATTTATGGATTTATAAATATTATATCCCTTCTTATATCCCTTCTACTATATAATATTCCCCATTTTATGGGGGAACGTATATAGTACATCATTCTCAATAATTTATGGATTTGTAAGTATTGTATCCCTTCTCAGTAATATGGGTTTACTGTCCTTCAAATAAGTTAGAGAACATTATATATACACGAGCAAAGATTTCCATAGAAGTGTTATATATTATGTATTGTGTTATATCATAAAACTCAATGGCTAAACCAAACCATTTAATGCAGACCAAAAAAAAAAAAAAAAACCCGCAAAAATCTAAAATGCTTGTAAAAACAAAGTTATATCTACTGAATAAAAGAGTTCAAGGCCGGGCGCGGTGGCTCAAGCCTGTAATCCCAGCACTTTGGGAGGCCAAGACGGGCGGATCATGAGGTCAGGAGATCGAGACCATCTTGGCTAACATGGTGAAACCCCATCTCCACTAAAAAATACAAAAAACTAGCCGGGCGAGGTGGTGGGCGCCTGTAGTCCCAGCTACTCAGGAGGCTGAGGCAGGAGAATGGCGTGAACCCGGGAGGCGAAGCTTGCAGTGAGCTGAGATCCGGTCACTGCACTCCAGCCTGGGCGACAGAGCGAGACTCTGTCTCAAAAAATAAATTAAATAAATAAATAAATAAATAAAGGAGTTCAATGATACCCAAAGAAATCAATAATCAAATTCAGGAATGTGGTCGTTAGAAAAGAAACTTCTATAGTTTAAAAATTGAGCCAGATGGCTATTTTAATATATTTCTTACTTTGCAAAAACAGCAAACATCCAGTATCGAATTGAAAAAGCAAAATAATCATGCCAGACATAGAAAAATGAGAGGTCTAACAGCTCAATAACTCATTGATTTTGAGTTCCATTCAGCATTACCTAATTTTATTTTGCATACCAATGTGTATGGTCTTACTTATCCTCAAGTTATTATGATGTCCATTAACATGTGAATGGAGCTAAACTAAAATGAACACGTTTTGTTTTTGTTTTTGTTTTTTAATAGGGAAGGCAAAGATTTTTCTGAACGTGGTATGTGATTAACATTGAGGGGTATGTCCATTAGGCATTTAGAACTTGATCTAGGAGTTAGGTATGAATGAAGAAAACTTTTATTGGTGCATATTTGTGGGAATTTGATATCTCACAGTAGCTAAAGGGATTCAGAAATATCCAAGCCACCGATGACTCTAGACTTTAGGTAAGATGGTTTGAATCTTGAGGACTTAACTTACAGATCCAACAAAGACCAGGCCAGAAAATGCCCCTTTAAGCAGAAGTGAAATTGATTATGTAATTAATGTTTTCATGTTATTGTTTGGAGCACTTGATGATCCTCTCAAGGAACAAAGGAAAGATTTAAAAAAAAAAAAAAAAAACTTCTCTATAATTTGCAAATTGTCCTGTGGCACTCGTTGCCTCCTTACTTCCCAAAAGTGGTCAGGACAGAGCTTCCATGATCCAGTGGATAGGGCCACCTCATCTTTTCTGCCAAGCTTTATAAACACTTACCGGCTTTTTCCTGGGTTCACTCATGGCTGCTATGGTGGCAAAATACTGGATAATATGTTTGCTGTTCACAGTCTTTCCAGCACCAGATTCTCCTCTGTGATTTGAAATTCAGTGACACAGTTAACTAGTTCTGATTATCAATGCAATGAAAGAAAGGTAATTTTGATCATATAGGCTATGGCAAGCAGGGAAGCTTTTACATAAAAGTAGAGCTTCTGATGGAACTTGAGGACATATTGACATTTAATTGGTTGGGAGAAAGGCAAGGACATTTCAGGCTGGAAAAACAGCATGGGTAAAAATCTGGAGTTAGAAAGATCACAAATTTTGTAAATATTAGGAAGCCTGTTCCTTATGGTCCTAATAACAAACAGTAGGAAAGCACCTCTTCTAACTAGACAAGGCTCCTCACTACCAGCTGTTCAAGAGATTTTCACATATGAAGGCTACCATACAGCCAAGTCCAACCCTCTTCTCAGAAAAAGGCTACCAATTACTTCACCAGGGAGTTGGGCTTTAGGCTTTACCTTACCTTTGACAACCAGCTAACTTTGTAATGTGGGAAGAGCACAGTGGTGAATCTATAGCCTCTTCAACATAAGCATCATTGAATCAAGGCCTGCCTACCTTTATCTATACAAAACTCCAGAAAATAGTTTTTCATCTTTATGAAAGTCTGAACTCCAACTGTTCATCTAGCTCTAAAATTCTGAGACCTTATGATCTCTCTTGGGATAACTGAAGCCAATGGAGAGCCCAATGTACAAGGTGGTATCATCATCATTGCATGGGAAGGTAAAGGACTTTAGCACTTCACAGCCACTTGAGTCTCAGTCACCATGCTGACACTTTACCTGGCTGGCCAGTGCTCTTTTCATCAAAATTCACATACAATAAGATACCACTGTGACCCTTCCTTCTATCCTTTTCACTCCCTTTCTTATTTCTCTAAATGTCACCATCTTTTAGTTTTCACTGCTTCATGTACTTTGGCCTGCCCCAATCTGGCTGCCCACAACTGCTTCTTAAATGTTCCATGGGCATACCTACTGGACATTCAGCCCCTCTGCTTAGCCATCCAGAGGCTTTTGAAGGTGACCATTTGGGACAGTGTAGCTCTCTTAATCATCAAGAAGGTAATTAAGATCAGCTCATGCACTATTTCTAAAGGATCTCTGAAAATGAGGGAGGCAGACTAGCTGACACCATATTTGGAGTCATCACTGACTAAAGCACAATGACAATTTCCTGAGTATCTTTTTCTTACCTCAAAGGTATTGCACCTAAAGGGCAATTAATTCAAAGACGGTGAATCAAAGTTTTATTCCCAGTGAAATGGAGGTATCTATTTCCACTGAAACTTACTTCAGGCCAAAAAAGAAAAACAAGGCAAACACTTACGTAAAGAGTATAGACTGATTTTCTCGATCTACAAAAGAAAGAAAAATGCCAGAATATTCTTATGTTCGAGGATTATGTATTAGTATGAACTTATTCAAAATTTCCCTAGCTATAATTTGAAATCAGACACATGGGAAAGGATTAGCATCATTTATAGTTAGAAAAACATACCACTCAAATGGTACAGAGTAAAATTGATTTTCTCTTGCCCCTATGTATGCCAGTCATAAGAACATATAAATTAAAGGCTTATTTCTTTGCTCTACATACAAATGGTAACCAACTAATGATTGAGATTCTTGACACTTTAAGCCCTTTAAGAATCATTGTGTAATAATATCTATAGAATAACTTCTTTGTGCCAGACACTAGAGCAGATGCTTTATATAATAAAGGCTAACATCTACAGGGGGCTTACTCTGGGCCAGCCACTGGGCCGAGCACTTTAAATGCATTATCTCACTTTGATGTACAAACTAATCGGCCCAATAACCCTAGGAGGTAGGTACTATTTCGCCCACATTTTATCTAGAAGGAAACAGAGGCTTCAAGTGATTAGCTAACTGTAAAGGCCATGCTCCGCTCACAATGCCTAAGTGCCTCTTAGGGACATAGAAAAAAAGTAGATCAGATATTTTTACTTTTCATTTTGTAGGGCAGCTACTCACTGTGAAGCATGTCCTGAAAGGCGTTATTGGCAACAGCAAAGATGTGAGGGGGAGCCTCTGATCGCCTCTTCCCTTTGTAGGCGGCCACGACTTCTTTCTTATACACGGGAAGCCATTTGTAAGGGTTTATGGTCACACAGAAGAGACCTGAATATGTCTGAGGGAAGATCAGAAAAGATTTCAGAAACTAGATTAGAAATACTTCCAGGTTTGTCAGCTCTTCCACTGTCAAGTAACATTCGCTCAAATGTTACTTATAAAGGAACTCAGAGGAGAGTTTTTGGAATCATGTAGAGAAGGGACTTCTAACAAGAAGAGACAGAACCAGGTTAGAGTAACATCAGGACCTGGGATTACCTCTCTCCTGGGAGACCTGCTAATTACTAACAAGTCTGACACATGGAGCTTCTGAAGACAGAGAGGACCCTAATGGCAGGACTGCAGAGATTTCAGTAACCAGCCATCAGGCATTTGAGGCCAGAGGGGATTCTCTGCCTCAGCAAGATTAGGGGCTTGATTTTTAGGGCACTGAGAAGGAATGGCTCATGTGGGTCACTCAGTCACTGAAGGGGTTGAATTATGGCCCCCAAATAGATACGTTTATGTCCTATTCTCCAGAGCCTGTGAATGAGATCTTATTTGGAAAAAATAGTCTTTACAAATGTAATTAAGGGTTAAGGGTCTCAAGATGATGACATCCAGGTGGGTCTTAAATACAATAACTTGTGTTTTTATAAAAGACACACACAGGAGAAGGTGATGTGACAATGGAAGCAGAGACTGGAGTGATACAACCAAAAGGAATGCTAGAGCCGCTAGAAGCTGGAAGAGACAAGGAAGGATTCTCCCCAAAGGCCTCCAGAGGGAGTGCAGCCCTGCTGATCGGATTTGATTTTGGACTTCTGGCCTCCAGCACTGTAAGAGAATAATTTCTGTTGTTTTAAGCCACCCAGCTTGTAGTAATTTTGTTACAGCGCCTCAGGGAAACTAATACAGTTACATGGTAAATCAGAGAGCTGAGGAGCAAGCTGGTTGCATGCCATGGGTCCTATGGCCATGGGTCCCAGATGCTACATCTTAGCTTAATCTACTCAGCACTGCTTCTGCTGCATAGGTTTTGAGCAAGTCAAAGAACCTGAGCAACCAACCATCATCAATTTAATGATGATGAAGAAATCATCTCACTCATTAATCACTAACTAGGTGACATGCATTGAACTAGGTGCTTTACCTACATTCTTTTGTTTAATCCCCCAAGCTCCCATGGAGAGGCAGACATTGTTATCCCACTTTATAGATAAGGCAACTTCAAGAAGTTAGGAAACTTAACAAGCAAGTGACAGTGCTGATGGCTAGTCTGTCAGGCTCCAAGTCTCATGCTTTAACTAAGGGTGACCTGTGGAAAGGCACATGAATTTTGACAAAATAAAACTGGGGAAATGTTAAGATAAGGTCCCTTCCCAGTAGACATTCCTCAAGGACTATCCCCATGTGAGCATGCTTAGACTCAATGGGAGAGATCACCCAGGAGAGACTGGGACATGCAATCTGAGTGCCAGCATGACAGTTCAGCAGGAAAGCATATTACACACATAGATCATCCACTGGCCATAGCGTCGCTTCAGGGCATGCAGCACGGATGCCTCATTGAGGTGAGTCAGCATTGCCATGTCTTCAATCATTTCAAACTCTGGAGGATTCATCTGCTGGATTTTGTCCTCTTTTATGCTCAGACTCTGCAGAGAGAAGAAAAATACATGATATATTCCCCTGTCTCTTATGCTTATTCATTTTCCCATGCATCAGAAAGAATATTCAGACTCAAAAAGATAAAAATGATGCCTCCTTAGGGGATGGGGCCAGAAGAAATTAAGCCAAACTTCATGGAAAAAAACAGGTGCTCCCTGAAAAAGTCCTGTCCTTCGCTAAAGATGAAGTAAACATAGTATTTTTGTTATTTCAAGATTTTCTGTCATGCAATACGCTTATCTTGTGGCTTCTGGCTAGCCCTGATTGCCTCTAAGAGTACATAGATCATATTACACACGATCTAACCCCCAACTTTCAGCCCTTGATGTCCCAACATACCTTGGAAATTTAGAAGAAGCAGCTTGGAGTGGAGGATTAAGGAGGCAGACCTTATCCTTCCAGACCTAGTTCAAAAAACCTGTTTCCTCCCTCAAACCTTCCCAACTACTCCAGCTTATTAGTTTATCCTCTTTTGTTAAGTCTTACCACTTGTACTATCTTTACATTAATAGTCTTGTGTATGTTTTAATAATTGACTATGTTAGACTATTTTCTGGCTAGATTATAAATACCTTAAGAAGGATTTTTGATGTTGTCTTCTTTAATGACATTCAAAAACTTGCACATGCATGTTCATTTTTGATGTTGTTGTCTTAATAACTATAATTATTAAATGCTTAATAACTATAATCACAATGCTTGGGATATGGTAAATAAATATTAATATCTTGATTAATATGGATGCATTTCTACTATCAAATACTTTCTTGGGATTCTTCTCACAGGTTTCCTAACACGCTTTCTATACCTTTTCCATGATTAATACATATTTGTGTCAATTGATTGCCCCATTTAATCCTAGTTGGTGATGGCTTCTTCCCAAGGCTCTCACACTCTTTACATTCTTGATTCAATTTCTATCCATCTGTTTTCTTCGACATTGTTCTAACAGTAATCCCTCTTCTTTTGAGTCCCTTCACTTTCTGTATTTCAAGGACTCCTCATCTCCCCTCAAACCCATGGAGAATGTAATCCTAACTCATACATCTTCAAAAACCTCCCCTTTTCCCTAATTCTATTTTTCCATTTTTTTCATTACCAACTTTCATCAATAAGTAGTACTTTACACCCACTGGATTTGTTGCCTTTGTTAATGTTACAAAGACCAAAGGTGATTGGAAGTGTAGTCACTTCTAACATGAGAAAGAGGAATCCTGGAGCCAGGGAGACACAGAGTAAAGCTGGGGGAACGGGACCTTCATTACATGAAGGAAGGACAAGCAGGACAAAATAAACCACCTTCAGACTCTTCTTTCTACCTGCATTAACGGCTTTAATGCTCTTCTTCCTATGGTTGTAACCACATTATAGTCACAAATCACCTTAAGTGCTGTTGAAGGCAAAGTAGTTTGTTTTGGAGAATGTGCTCAGAAGAGCAAGCCTCACATCTGGAGGCCTAATAAAATTTAGTTGGTCATCATTAAGAAAATGAGAGGACAATACCTAGACTGAGAGAAAATATGTACAAATACCAAATGTGATAAGGGATTTGCATCCAGAAAGAAAAAAGAACTCTTACAACTGAATAATGGAGAGGCAATAGCCCAATTAAAAAAATGGGCAAAGAGCTTGAATAGACATTTCTCTGAAGGAGATAAACAAATGGCCAATATGTACATGAAAAGATGCTCAACGTCATTAGTCACTGGGGAAATGCAAATAAAAATCACATTCAAATACCACTTTATGCCCAACAGAATGGCTGTAATCAAAAAGAAAATAAAATGTGTTCGTAAGGATATGGAGAAAGTTTCATTCTTATATGTTGCTGATGGAAATGTAAAATGGTAGCGACTTTGGAAAGCAGTTTGGAAATTTCTCAAAATGCTTAATATAGAGTTACCATATGATCCAGCAAATGCACTCCCAAGAGAAATGAAAACATGTGTCCCCACAAAAGCTTGCACATGCATGTTCATAGAAACATTATTCATAACAGACAGAACATACAAACAACCCAGTGATAATCAACTGATGAATGGATGAACAACATGGTATATCCATAATATGGAATACTATTTATCCATAAAAGGGAATGAAATATTTATTCATGTGACAATGTGAATGAACCTCAAAAACATTATACTAAGTGAAAGAAGCCAGAAACAAAAGGCCACTGATTATATGCTCCTATTTATCTGAAATTGCTAGAATAGGCAAATCTATAGAACTAGAAAGTAGATCAGTGATTGCCTGGGGCTGGTGCAGGAGGAAAGAAGGGGGAATGACTGCTAATGGGTACAAGATTTCTTTGGGGGATCTTTTCTAATAAAATATTGTCCCAAGGCTAAATGACCCTGACTGAGTCTATTTCTTCGTTTACTGATTTAGGACTAAGGAAAATTTCTTGCTGAATTTTCCCTTGTCCACCTATTTATGTTCCAGTTGAAAAGGACCAAGTTCTTTTCTTAATTTCATGAAGAGTCAAATAACATCTACCTAATTTGAGATTTTTTACATAACAAATATTGACTGTCAGGAAGACATATGAAAGCATTCTGTGTGGTAGTTTGAGTGGCTTCTAGAATTTTAAAAATCAGATGGCAACACATTAGATGGTGAATTGCCTAAAAACAAATAGACCATTAAAAAGACAAACTTTCTTGATATCAACAATATCTGCTTGTTATTTATGGCTTGTTATGGATTTGGGAAGAGACAGAATTTAAAGGAGTTTAGAGAAGTGAACATTGGCAGGAATCATCTGCAAAATCTATAAGGAAGCATTCATTGAAGTAGGATAGAAATGGGGCCCAGCTTATACCACGGGGTGGCAGGTAATGTGAAATCAGCAATATAGGCAAAGGTTCTGAGAGTGAGCTGTCTTCTCAATGTTACCCTGCTGCTCTGAATGCTTTGGTGGCAGGGAGAAGGGGCTGGGGGTATTATGGCTTCACTGCACATTTCCTCTGTGAAACAGTCTAGCTTGTACCCCAACACTTGGCATAACATTTTCTTTCAAAGGTCATAGATGACCTCCTAATTTTGAAATCCAAGACTTTCTCCAACTCTTAATCTCCTTCTGTAGCATTTGTCATTACTGGCCATTCACCCATCACTTGATCTCTGTGACACTATGCCATTTTTACTCAAATTATACATCTCATTCTTTTTTTTTTTTTTTTGAGGCGGAGTCTCGCTCTGCCGCCCAGGGTGGAGTGCAGTGGCCAGACCTCAGCTCACTGCAAGCTCCGCATCCCAGGTTCCCGCCATTCTCCTGCCTCAGCCTCCCGAGTAGCTGGGACTACAGGCGCCCGCCACCTCACCTGGCTAGATTTTTGTATTTTTTAGTAGAGACGGGGTTTCACCGTGTTAGCCAGGATGGTCTTGATCTTCTGACCTTGTGATCCGCCCGTCTCGGCCTCCCAAAGTGCTGGGATTACAGGCTTGAGCCACCGCGCCCGGCCTACATCTCACTCTTGATCCTACAAACACAACTTGCTTCATGGTTTCTTAAGTCATTATTCATCCCACAGGATACCTTTTTGAAAAAATACTAACTGGAAACATTGATGAAAAAGTGGAAATGGCTGAGAGTTCTGGTCAATAATCTTTGCCACTGGCAATTGTGTTACTCTGATTTATTCACTGTTCTTCATTAAATCTTTGATGGTAAGAGGAGTTTTGTTTGTTTGTTTGTTTATTTGTTTTTGGTGACAGGATCTCACTCTGGTTGCCCAGGCTGAGGTGCAACCAGAGTGGGATCCCTGCTCACTGCAACCTCGACCTCCCCAGATTCAGGTGATCCTCCCACCTCAGCCTCCCGAGTAGCTGGGACTACAAGCACATACCACCACACCTGGCTTATTTTTGTATTTTTTGTAGAGACAGGATTTTGCCATGTTGCCCAGGCTGGTCTCAAACTCCTGGGCTCAAGCAATCTGCCCACCTCAGCCTCCCAAAGTGCTGAGATTACAGGCATGAGCCATTGTACCCATTGACTTAAGGAGGAGCTTCTTAAAATGAATGACTTCACAGTGAGTCAGTGGTATCTCCTACCCCAGGTCTTTAATTAAAATATTATAGAAATAATATATTTAGTTATTTGATGGAGAACATAGTCATCAACACAATGAAATAAAAATTTCTTTACCTTTCCATCTGTTGTCTCAACAATTACTGTTCCATCATCTTCACTCCCTTTTACCTCAGCCTCGATGTAAGCATTCTCACCATCAGGAATCCAGCATTTCTTCTTCCCTGTAGAGAAAAAAAAAAAATGGATTATAGCTATAGTACTTACAGAAATATACACTGGACACTTTCATACTGATAGATCTAATCTCATTTCTGCTAAATCAGCTTGTTGACTACAGGAACTTGCAAAGTTATATAAAATCATGAAAGCTCATCCTGAAGACACACTCACTCACATAATGGCTCTACAGGAACAAGAAACATCTCAGCAAGCAGCAGCTTGGGGGCGCCATAGATCATTTTGCTACAAGAAAGTTACCTCCCAACACCCCTCCCAACTCCAACGCTTTCCTCCACTCACACCCCAGGATTTAGGTAACCACCTAACCGCCCTGGTGCTTGCACCCCTTCCAGATTCCCTCCCCAAAAAAACTCATTCAGAAAGGTCTGGGAACAACTAAGTGAAAATTTAGATTAATGGTTACATTCTTTCTTCAGTGTTTCTTTAAACCTCACGTCTAATCTTGGAGTGAAAGTCAGCTAAGTGAAATTACATGGTGGAATTGGCAGGGGGGCAGGTTGAGAAGAGAGAATATGGGTTGTGATTTGTTTTTCTAAGACCACCAGAGTGGGCACAAAAGAACCAGTGAGTAGGCAAGGCTAAAAGCAAAACTGCAAATTTATTCTTTGGTCATCTAGCTTCAGGGACCGGAGCTGGGGGGGGGGTGGAGTTTCTAATACAGTCCCAACAAGAGTGGGGGCTGAGAAAGCCCGCCCCCGGCGCATCTGCTGGGAGCGACTTTTCTAGGAGTGGAAGGGCAATAGGCGGGGCACGGGCATGTCGGGGGGCGGGGGCGGGGGCGCTCCGCAGGTGCCACCAGGTAAATCTTGGTCTCCTCGGATTGACAGCACCTGGTGCATGCCTGATTAATCTGCACCTTCCCGGGCGTCAGCTGCATTCTCGCACACACGGGAAGAGTTGGTGGTGAAGAAGAACCCGGAAGTGCACCATCCTGCCTCCGTTCGTCCAAACAGTCCAACCTTTGATTGATAATAGTGATAAAGGGGCGCCGTGGTCTGTCTGGCTACTTCCTGCTGTTAAGGGGCGTCGTTAAGGTCAGGGCCCATGGTTGGTATTTGGACGTATGGATGAAGAATAAAATAAGGCACAGTATTAGTATAGGAATGAGGAATGGAAGCATTTGTTGGAATATGGGCAAAACCCAGAAGGAAGGTCCTGGCAAGGTTGGGGAGTATGAGATAGTTAAGAAAATTTAGTAAGTTTGAGGCGAGTGGGGGAAAGCCAAACTGATTTCCACTGATTGCTTTAGGTGGGGGCCCTTTTTAGTTGGGAATGAGGAACAAGTGTGCAAAATAGCTGTTGGCCAGGCAGTAATTAAGGAGTGGAGTTTTTGTGGAGTGGATGGCTTTCCGCTTACTCCTACTACAGAGATATTGGATGGAAGGCTAGGTCCAGAGAAGGACGGCAAAACAGAATAGGTAGCCTCACTGTCGATTAAAAAATTGTTTTACCCGCTACCAGGAGAGTTACCCGCGGCTCGGCGAGGGTGATGGGGGTCCCTGAGTCTCGGCACCTTCAGTTGTCGTCGTCCAGATGTAGGAGCTGGAAGGAGCTCCCAGGATCCTGGGAAAGGGGGTCACGTGGAGACGCAGCACCTGTTCTCAGGGTGGGGCAATCAGACTTCCAGTGTCCTCCCTGCTGGCAAGCGGGGCAGGGGGTTGCTGGTGGACAAGGGTTAGGACATTCACTGGCCTAATGTCCTGATGCCTTGCACTTATAGCAAGGCTGCGTTGGGGCTCGGGGACCCTGTGGACACCTGTTGGCATAGTGTCTTGCCTTGCCACACTTATATAGCAGGCTCTTTTTGCAGCCTTGGAGTCTGTGGGATGTGTGCTCTCTGGCCTGAGGTTACGACTGGGCTGTAAAGCCGCTGCTAGGAGCTGAACCTTCTGTTCAAGGCGAGCTTGCCGTCTCCTCTCTGGAGTTATAGACCTTAAAGGCTAATTTAACTAGGTCTTTTATTGGTGTCTGAGGACCATCCTCTACCTTTTGAAGTTTTTTTTTTTACGAATGTCAGGAGCTGATTGAGAAATGAAATAAGATGCCAAAATGGTGGTCCCTGTGGGGGAGGCCGGATCTAACCGGGTATATTGGGTTAGAACCTCAGTTAGTTTAGGGTAGAGGCTAGGATAACCTGGAGGTCATGCCAAGTTAAGTCATAGGCCTGACAAAGGTGTCTAAATTCCTTTATGTATATGGTAGGATTAGCTGA
The DNA here is from genome assembly GCF_002776525.5 of Piliocolobus tephrosceles. Taxonomy (NCBI): domain Eukaryota; kingdom Metazoa; phylum Chordata; class Mammalia; order Primates; family Cercopithecidae; genus Piliocolobus; species Piliocolobus tephrosceles. Next base: position 2,675,303 of record NW_022300975.1, on the reverse strand, counting down.
GAAGTCACCTAAACGCTTCTCAATTTTGGAAAGATTGGCCAATGAAAAAGGGACATGTACTCTGACTACCCCCTCCGCCCCAGGCACCTCTCGCAAAGGTGCTAACACTGTAGGAGGGTGTAGGCAGAGATAGGGGACTCAAGACAGCCAGTTGGGGGCCCCGAAGGAGGCATGGGACTGAGTGGATTACTAGTAGATAAGGAGGAGAAAGGAGGAGTCTGGGCAGGAAGGGAGGGGGTGGAGAGAAGGAGGAGTATAGGGACGAGAGCTTAAGGCCCAAAAGCCTTGTACGTAATTAATTTCGGACCACTTGCCTAGCCGCTGGCAGAAATTGCTGAGGTTGATCACGCCACAGTGGAAAGGAAAATTAACCGCTTCCTCCTAAGGTCTTGTTCGAGCTGTAAGGTTTTTAAATTGGCTAGGAGGCACCCTAAGGGGGTGCTCTTTAGAAATTTGGACTGGGGGTTTCCCATTTGTTTCCTCTTTACCGACACAATGAACACAATGGAAATGGAAGTGGATCTCTGCCTGGCTTCAAAGCGTCCTTTGGAACCAGCAGAGACAGACTGGAGGCTTTTGAAGCCAAAGTGGAGATTACCTTCAGGCGGACGTCTCCGTCCTGAATGGGTCTCCCGAGCCACTTGGTGGCTCAAAATGGACCTCGGACCTGCGCAGGATTTTGGCCGAGGGACACAATGGACACAATGGAAATGGAAGTGGATCTCTGCCTGGCTTCAAAGCGTCCTTTGGAACCAGCAAAGACAGACTGGAGGCTCATGGAGCCAAAGTGGAGAGTACCTTCAGGTGGACATCTCCATCCTGAACGGGTCTCCTGAGCCACTTGGTGGCTCAAAATGGACCTCGGACCTTCGCAGGATTTTGGCCGAGGGAGGTAAAGAGGAGACAAGGGCACTTACCCCAGAGAGGCTGTGAGAGTGAGGGAAGCGGGTCTCAGGTCCTGGTCCGTCTGCGGTGTGGAAGCAGGAGGAGGTTCCTCAATCCCTAGAGGCCTGAGGAGGGGTCTCCTCCCGGGTCTTCGGCACCAACTGATTTGTTTTTCTAAGACCACCAGAGTGGGCACAAAAGAACCAGCGAGTAGGCAAGGCTAAAAGCAAAACTGCAAATTTATTCTTTGGTCATCTAGCTTCAGGGACCGGAGCTGGTGGGGGGGGTGGGGGCGTGGAGTTTCTAATACAGTCCCGACAAGAGTGGGGGCTGAGAAAGCCTGCCCCTGGCGCATCTGCTGGGAGCAACTTTTCTAGGAGTGGAAGGGCAATAGGCGGGGCACGGGCATGTTGGGGGAGGGGGGGCGCTCCGCAGGTGCCACCAGGTAAATCTTGGTCTCCTCGGATTGACATCACCTGGTGCATGCCTGATTAATCTGCACCTTCCCGGGCGTCAGCTGCATTCTTGCACACACGGGAAGAGTTGGTGGTGAAGAAGAACCCGGAAGTGCACCATCCTGCCTCCCTTCGTCCAAACAGGTTGTTTATGTCACACAACATAACCAGCTCATATTATTTGCCCCCCATATGTTCTTTTTCTCTCTTCACCTTCCTCACTCCCATACCCCATCCCTAAGCAAAGTAGCCCTCCATAAACTGATTAACCAACAAGAGGTCTGGGGTGAAATGAGCCAGAACTCTTATGAACACCTGAGGCAGCTTCTCTTTCTCTCCCACTTGAAGCAGATAGTGATGATGAGTAAAAACTATGATTTTAAGGGCCTGGGTGCAGTGGCTCACGTTCATAATTCTAGCACTTTGGGAGGCCAAGGTGAGAGGATATCCTGACCCCAGGAGTTCAAGAGTAGCCTGGGCAATATAGCAAGACCCTTTACTCCCCCAGTCCTGTCTCTACAAAAAACAAATAAGGACAGGTGTGGTGGCTCATGCCTGTAATCCCAGCACTTTGGGAGGCCGTGGCGGGTGGATCACGAGGTCAGGAGATCGAGACCATCCTGGCCAACATGGTGAAATCCCATTTCTACTAAAAATACAAAAATTAGCTGGGCATGGTGACATGTGCTTGTAATCCCAGCTACTCAGGAGGCTGAGGCAAGAGAATCACTTGAACCAGGGAGTCGGAGGTTGCAGTGAGCAGAGATCCCACTACTGCACTCCAGCCTGGGTGACAGAGCGAGACTCTGTCTCAAAAATAAAAAATAAAAAAATAAAAATTAGGCAGGTGTGACGGTGCATGACTGTAGTCTTAGCTACTCAGGAGACTGAACGGGGAAGATCACTTGAACCCAGGAGTTGGCTCATTTTCCTTTAAAAGTATATATATGTGTGTGTATATATGTATATGTAATATATCACACTTTCCTTTTAAAGGAAAATGAATATTTTATATATATATGAAAATGAGCCTTAGTAGAAGCTCACAGAAGTCCCCAGGTCACAGCTACTCAGGTAGATGGTGAAAGCCTTTGGCTGAAAGAGGGAAAATGCTAGCCAATGAATGCCTAGGGAAGACACAGGTAAAAACCCCACTATAACCACAACACTAACAGGTAATGTGAACTCAGTCACCACCATCACCTCTAATATATGAGTCACAAAAGCTAGAGAGGGCTCACTGCCGCAGGACAGATGGTCCTTATTTCCCAGAGGAAGGCAATAAGACTGGGGAAGGAGTGTGTACAAAAGAGCTGCAATTGGGCACCATTCGCCCCTTCTTCCACCATGCTTGTTTCTGCAAAGAATTTGGTTGCTCACAACTTTCTTGCTATCAGTGCTGCCTTCTTCGTTTCCCTGATTACAAACAATTCACCACTAAAACTGCTTGGCAAGAGGAGTTTATGTTCCCATCTAGCTGATTGTGCATTTGCTTTCTACTTATCATTTGTGTTTTAAATACTGGCTTTGCATTGTATTCATTATTTTGGTCCCTTTTTGCAAAAACTGATTTTGCTTTGTGTTATGTCTATGAAAATATGCTTGTTTTTGAAAAGCACCCAGTTAGCATATATTTTTTGTTGTGTGTTTAAGGTAAAATGCTCTGCATTTTAAACCAGATGTTATCACTTGAAAGAAACTTGAAGGTCACCTGGCACAGACTCTCTCCCTCTGTATCTCTCTCTCTTTTTAGAAAAAGAACCTTGGGAGAGAGATGAAGAGAGTTGCCCATAGTCACATAGCTAATTAGTGGCAGTCACTGTAATAATGTCTCTAGAAATGAGATCATCCACCTCCTGAATCAGTGCTTCTCCATTACAGCCTGCCTCCTCTAACACATGCTTAGCTTTTTCTCCTCCAATTCTTCTCTTCAGGAGTAGGCTCATCGCCTGCCTCATGATGAAGTCTCTCTTTTACCCTGGAAAAACTTAGTGGGGGATAAAAATTATCAGAAATCCTTTCTCATCTGAGGCCCAAACCCTGACAGGGGCATTTTAAAAAATGAAGTAAATGAACTCCGTCAATTTTAATTCCTGGTGTTCATGAATAATGCAGAGCTGGAAATGCAGACAGCAATGGATTTGAGCGAGACAGCCAGAATTTTAACACTGGCTTCGCTTGTAACAAGATATAAAGCCACATGTCTTCATCTCTTTTGGCCGTTCGTATTCTCATCTGTAAAGTAGGCCTTTTCCTATATGATTTCATAGCTTTAGACAATTAAATATCTTTTCCAATTTAAAGCTAATATGTGTTTATTGAAGAAAACTTGAAGAGTAATGCATGAAGAAAAGAATGTTTTTAATCACCCATAATCAAACAACTCAGAGATAGCCACTGTTATGTATTTGAAGTATTTCTTTCGAATCGTTTTTCTAGGATATCGATTAAAATGGGGGTAATACTATATTCAGTGTTAGAGTTATTTTAAATAGATTGCTTACATGTTCTAATATAAGAATTATTTACATTTGACTTTGGAATGGTGTTTTGTCTTAGCTCTAAAACCACTTGGGCTTCTTCACTGACACCCAGGAATTCTAGTTTTCCTTCTCAGGTATCATAATAATACATTATATTTATTTTTGTCACATTTATAGTCTCATTTGGTCCTCACAGCAATGGAGGAAGGTAGACAGGACAAGTATCATCTCCTTTGACAAATGAGGAAACCAGAGCTCAATAAAGTGAGGTGATTTGCTCTAATTATCCAGCTAGAGATGGTCAAGGACAGGGAATTTAAACCCAAGACTACCTGCTAAATACTTGTCATCACACTGCTTCCATTTGACCCGAGTTCAAAAAAGCAAACTCCATTGTCTACCAGCCTGGGAAGATGAACAATTTTTGCTAACACTTGTCTCTTTGCTGCCAGTGCATTTCTATGAGGAAGGATTCTTTGGTCCAAAAAATTAATAGAAAATTATGTAGATTGCTATGTTTTAAGTAATTATTTACGGTGCTGATTTTAATAAATGCATCATCCAATTATCTCTAATGCTTAGGCCCAATTTTTTTTTTCTTCCTGGCACCACTATTATCTTGTCCTGCATTATCTAACTACCTGCGATAAGCCTCTGTGTGACCAGTTCTGACCTCAGGGATAGTTCAGTTATTGTATTTGATTTGATGGATTATAATTAGCCACAGTCATGAATCCAATGACTGGAAACTGGGAACCGATCCAGAACTGGTCTGTGATGGAAATACAATATCCTCCATAACTGCCTTGAATTATAATTGGTCATATTGAAGTCTAATGTTGACTAATTCTGAATACTAGAACAACATTCAGCCAGTCCTTCTGTTGCACCTACTGAATAATTTTGGATTAAGACATGTAGGTAGCTTGATGCTATATCACACTGTGAATCTGATTTCTACATCTCCAATTAGCTGAAATTCAACACAGACATGTAAAGGTAGCAGGAAAAAGAATAACATTTACTTAGAGATTTCAATGTAGAACTTAGCCCTTTTTTTTTTAAGGCTAAATCCTCATTAACCTTTGTCCTTGCCTGTAACTACCAAGGAATTATGAATCACGGTGAGCAAGTCTCCTAGTTATCTTTTGCTTAGTGTTGGCTAAGTGACCCTGCTGACCTAGAAGACCACCAGAGGCAAAGCTCCAACTTAAGAAAATTCTGGAGAGCCAGAGACAACTTCAAAGTCTGCAGCCTTACCAGAGTCTTTCCCTTTCTTCTTCCCCACAATGTACAAACGTCACCTATCAGTATAAGTCACAGGCCCCTCGATCTACTGTGGCATTCACTGATAACTAAAAGGTTTCTAGGAAAGGCTTTGTCTGTGGCCATTCCTGCAGGTGTCTGTATTACAACAGGGGCTCCTTGAAGAGAAAACCTGTCTTAGGACCAAGTGTGTAGGGCCCGGGCCTAGGCTGCCTCCCAGCCACCATTCCTACCCTGAATACTCAGAGGCCCTCAATTGCTGTTTCCTAGAGGCTGATCACACCCCAAGCAAATAAGTTAGGCTCTAGAACTGATGACTCTTCTCTATCAACCAAATCTTAGTCACCACCTTGAAGGAGCAAAATAAAGTGAAGCCAGCAGCCACCACATGTCTCACCGTCCAAGGCCGTGGCCTGTAGTAGAAGCAGCTCAGCTTCGCTTCTTCTGAGGAAGGCTGCGGCTTCTCCAAGCTCTGACAGATCCATCCTTATTGAGGCAATCCACCAAAAAAAGGCTAGGCCTAAATGTGAGTAGAAAAGATTCACACTGGAAAAAAAACGAAAAAAATTGGTACAGAGAAGAAAAAAGTGGAAATCAAGCTCTAAATGAGCAATCATTCACAAAGATAGACCAAAGAGTATTAAGTTTTCCTACTACTACCTGTGCCCCTTCTTTCTCTTTGCTGTGTCTCAAATTCATACAAAATTAGACTCAAGAATATCTGACTCTAGCAGGGCTGACTTACACACTAGACATAGAAGGCACAGTGCCTGAGGCCCATGATGCTTTTAGGAGCCCATGAAAATGTTTGATTTATTTTTAAATCAGAAGAAAAATATAAGTGTAATATGAATGATACATATTAATGAACAGAGCCTGGATTATATTCATCTTTAGGCCAACACAGTTATGAAATCTGATTTTTAATATTTTTTGTGGAGAAATGGTCCTTAAAAGACAGAAGTGCCTGTAGTCAGTGAAAGTCATAATGCCACCCTGGGCCATGGAGTTCTGAGAGATGATAGGATGGTCCAGATAGAGAAACATCAAGTTGTGGACACTAGGCCCTTTCATAGGAGGGGAGAGGTGTTTCGAGGTATCTAATTACCCCCAAGTAGACAGACCGTCATAGACAGACTATGGTTACAAAGAGAAGTGGTTCAGATAAATGTTCAGTAGTAGACAGTAAAGGGATAAAAAGATAAGTATCTTGGCAGAAATAAGTGTCTGGGAGCAGATGATTTACAAAAATACAAGCACAGATGGGCATTTGGGAGACCTGGCCAAGAACAATAATGAAGAAGCCCAGGCAGAAGGTGACAAGCAGGTTACAGGGTGATGTGAGTGAGGCTGGAGTAAATAAAGAAGTTCATTGGCTCAAGCCAGGCAAGTATCAGTCTTAGAGGGACCAAGTTGCTGGGCAGATTGTCAAGGCTGAAGTCATTGAGCACCCACTGTATAGCAAACACTGGACATAGTTTATCTTTAATTTTCACACTTTACATTTGATAACAGGGAGGAGAAGAAATGAAAACTGGGTCTTCATGATCTTAAATGATATAAGCTGTTATTCTCTCTATTTGGACAAAAAAAAGTCTTCCTCTTCACTCAAGTGTGCAAGGCAAGTGTTACTCGTCCCATTTATAGGTGAGAAAGTAGAGAAGGACTTGCCAAGTTTGCTTAGCTCAGGTGCTGCCTTTGAGGACAGATCAGCACCCACTTCAGAATGAACTGCAATCACTTACTCTCTTGCAATGAACAAATCCAATAAACTAATGTATTTCACTGCACTTAATCTGCTTTTCTTCTTTGTGGTGGCTTGGATAGGTATAGAGATGCCACTTTTAGGATCTAGTTTAAAGGAATATGGCTTAAAGCAAAGACTAGTGGTCTAGGCTAAGACTTAGTTTTATTTCTGCCAGAAAAGAGGCATGTGACTTGTGGGAAATCACTTAGCGATAGTAGGTGCAGTTTCCTCGCCTATGTAATGCAAGCACTAGTCTTAATGTACAGGAACATTTCCTGAAGTGGAGAGAAGAAAACATGCTCAAGAGAAACAACATACATGATGGCCCTCCAGAGTTGGGACTGAAGGTAGCATTTCTCAGGGAAAAAGACAAAACTGATTTTTCTGCAGGTGAGCATTCAGATTCAGGTTTCGTAATCATTATAACAGTAATAACATTGTTAGACATTTGAATATAGAAGAACTCAAGATAAAGGAAAGCTCTGAAAGTAAGGCAGAGAAATTTAGAAATAGATGATAGGAAACATCATCAACTCTATGGGCAGGAACATGAGGAAAGCAGTATTTCAGGAAAATGGCTCTGACAGCATATTCTGGGTAGATGGGGATGAGGAAAAGCTATAGTCAGGGAGACAAGTTGTGAGTCTGGATTTGTGAAAGAATGCACTATATCCTCCTCCTCTCTGTATGTGTGACCTCCTCGTGGCTTGCACTCAGTAGACAGTAGAGCTCAGGAAGTCTATTGGGAATATAAAAGATATCCATTAATACATGTGTGTACAAACTTCCTGAAAAGATACCTAAGAAATGGATATCTGAGTAGTGAGAGCAGGAGATGGGTGGGAGAAGGAGAGAAATACCTTTCATTTCATTCCATTCTGGTCGGTCAATGTGTGCCATGTGCTTATATTTCATAATTAACAGAATTTTTACAAGTAGTTCTTATTATAACATCAGAGATGAAGAGATCACAGCAAGACATAGAGCACACAGCTGTGTAACTCTCCCTGCAAGTCTGGAGCATTTAATATATTTAAAAGTATACAAGGAACAGAATATACAGAAGCAGGCACTAGAAAGTAGGAAACAGTAGGTGCCAGGAGTGGGGCAGGCCTGGCCATCATTTGGAGATAGGTAACTGAAGCCAAGAGAATGATTCACCTGAGCAAAAAAAGGATCGAAATCCTTCTTTCTCCTTGGCCCCCTCCAGCATCCATTAACCCCTTAATGTCCTACTGACCTCTGGGTCTCTTTAGGTTCCAGTTGCACATATGGCTTTACAATTTTATAGAATAACACACTTGTCACAGCCCAGTCCTAGCAACATCTTAAATTAGAAAATGGGCCGGGTGCGGTGGCTCAAGCCTGTAATCCCAGCACTTTGGGAGGCCGAGACGGGTGGATCATGAGGTCAGGAGATCGAGACCATCCTGGCTAACATGGTGAAACCCCGTCTCTACTAAAAAAATACAAAAAACTAGCCGGGCGAGGTGGCGGGCGCCTGTAGTCCCAGCTACTCGGGAGGCTGAAGCAGGAGAATGGCATAAACCCGGGAGGCAGAACTTGCAGTGAGCTGAGATCCGGCCACTGCACTCCAGCCTGGGCGACAGAGCGAGACTCCATCTCAA